>NC_142586.1:7189724-7222224 GCF_965207765.1 Zootoca vivipara | reverse complement strand
TTTGGACGTTTAGGATATGGTAACAATACCTTTACAATTAATAAAGAACTTATTTAAAATAACATTACTTTAAATGGAAGGGGGGCAAACAGAGCAGTCCATACATTGCAACCAATATGTTGTTTTGAACACATTTTCATATGTAATGATGAGGCCAAATAACAGTTACACTCACTTGTGTTCCTTATTTATTTTATTAAATGGACGCCATCACTCCCAGAAAAAGTTTACCAGTTTAGGAAGACTGTTGGTTGTGACCAGAATAATGCAACCAAGAGGGCATTTAAAAGAAAATTTAACCTTTCGAATACATTTTCTGGCACACTTTTGGCAATGCCCCTCTCACACCACAATTGGAAAAAGAAAGTTGGTCCACTGATCCTTTTTCATTTACTTTTTCAGTTCAAGCAGCTGGAAGGACTCCCCCACCCCCAAATTCTCCACACCCTCATTTGTCCTTAATTAACTAGATATTGAAATAGCAGAGTGACCTCCCCCCCCACCTCACTAACACAGCTTCCCCCCCCCAAGGAACAAAAAAATCCTGTTTTGGGCACCTGGTTCTAAAGAGGAAATTTAGGGGGGTGAGCTTCCCAGAGTAAATGCTAAGAAAAGCAGTCGATGGATTTTTGAAAGTAGCCAGAGCTGGAGAATCCTAAACAAACTATTAAATAAATTTCTCCCTCCCTTAAAGAAAATCCTGGTTTTAGCTTTGTCACACAAACACCTGAAGCCTGTTATTTGTTTATGTGACTTATCAAAAGCGGTAAACTTTAGGATAGGATAAGCTCGGATGAATTAATTCTTTAACATACTCTCTGTCAGTTGTGCAAAAGACTAACTTTTGCCCCACCGCCCCACCCCCACCCCTGAAAACACAGCCCCAAAAGAAACTTGCTTGAAGCAGTGATTCTAAATGGGTTATTTCTATTTTTGTGCTCCTGTACCTTCCTGAATCTTTTCAAACATCAGGGAAGGTCTGCCACTTGAGGCTTCTGGCAGGCACAACCGATGCCCACAGGGAAATCTCACAAAAATAAAATAAAGGGAGGTTGTTTTAATGCACGTGTTAATAATAGGTGTCCTCATTTTAACTTCTGCCGAGAAAACGTACAGGAGGAGGCATCTTTCCAGCATGCATTTATGTTGAGCTGGACTCTAGAGAAGTCCTCCATCCTGCAGTTAACTTTTTCATTTCCACGGGGACGCTGTGCCAGTACCCCAGGAGGAAAAGTACTTGCCAAGGCCTAGTGGAAAATTCATTGCAGACTGCACCGAAGACCCCCCTCCAAAAAAACAAAACAAAACCAACACCCCAAACCAAACCGCAGGGAAAACTTCTTTCACTTTTTTTAAAAAAGACGCGGCCTTCCCGGTCTCTTATGTTTCGCCATCTTCTTCCCCAAGTGACAGAGTGGATCTTCTGTACGCCTTGTTTCCCACTCTCCTCCCAGCACACGAAGTTGCTTCCTCCACCCCCACCCCCTTTAAACTGCACTGCGAAGGACTGGCCTTCAAGCTGACCCTTTTCTTTTCCCTCCTGTCTATTATGCAGTACGACGATTTACCCCATTACGGTGGGATGGATGGAGTGGGGATCCCGAGCACCATGTACGGGGACCCCCATGCCGCCAGATCCATGCAGCCCGTCCACCACATGAATCACGGTCCTCCGCTTCACTCCCATCAATACCCGCACACAGCTCACACCAACGCCATGCCCCCAAGCATGGGCTCCTCCGTCAATGACGCTTTAAAGAGAGATAAAGATGCCATTTATGGGTAGGTACAGCTAGCATCAGGTTCATTAGCTTAAGACGTGCTCGTTCCCCGTTCTTCCCCTCCCTGATGAAAGCCACCGTTTAGCCTACTCGAGACCGTAGGTAAATAATCTGGGGCAGCCGAGGCTTTGCATGGGGATGAGGGGACCAGGGGTGGCGGCGCGTTGATTTCAGTGCCTCTCCTTGCCAGTCGATCTCGGATGGACAAATAAAAACCCTCTCAGAGAGAGGTTTTGAAGGATAAATGCAAAGAGGTTGAGCCACTTTGCAACAAAATATTGCCCACTATGTTTCTCCCCAGCCCTTCAACCAAAAGCCTAGACGCGATATAGGAATTATTGGGTAAAAATGAAGAAAATTGTATATATAGATCTTTTTGTAAATCCCAAACATAAATGGCAGGGGCGTGGTTGAGAATGTCATTTGGTTATTTTGACCTCTTTGGTAGGGAAGGAAGGAAGGAAGGACATGAATGTTGTGATAGTAAAAATAAAGCAGGGGTTTGGTTGAAAGTAAAATATTTGCAAGAATATTTGGGAAATAAAGAATACTTTTACCCCCTTTATGTTAAAATAAAATCCTTTCTAAAGCCAAAAAACAAACCCCTTTTTAACTCTAGTGTGTTATTTAAAAGGAGAGCTTCCCGGGTGGCGTCAGAATTGCAACCCCACGCCTCTCGGCAGCATTTGAAGCCTCTCCAATGCGCGAAGTTTACAAAATAGTTTTCTATGTAGTGGGGCTTGATTTGTTTCACCAGTATGACTTCAAATGAGTTGGCAGCATTTCGGTTACAATTGATCATTCAAACATTTCAGAGGGAATAACTGGAACCCTCCCGATTATTATTTTGCCTACTGACAACGATGAAACTTAACCGTGATAGTGGCGTTTTCTTTAAGTTGTGAACCCCACTAAAAGGTTGAAAGCGGGGTGAAAAGGAGTGTGAGGCAGGGGGTGTAGAAGGCGGGTGACGTTGCTGTGGTAAAAGACTGCATTGACGATAATAAAATGTTTAAAATGTGAGATTTCATAAATCCCACAGTGTAATTTATTATTGTGCACTAACCAGGCAGTGTGTGTGTGAGAGAGAGGGAGAGTTTGGAAAGGGATAGACTTCTAGGCCAACTGGAGAGGAAGGGCTGGTGTCACACATTTTAGCGGTTAGAGATGGGTGACTTTTAAGGGGACGTCCCCCCCACCCTACCCTCCACGCCTGCACCCCCACCTGCACCCCCGCCTGGGTGGCAATTTAGCTGAGCTGCCTAACTTCGCAGCCCACTCCAAATTAAAAAATAAAAACAAAAACGGAGTAGCCACTCCACTTTAGTTTACATGGGGTCCCATTCGGTCTCCTCCACAAAAGCAGATTCGGTGGTGGGGTGTTTTTTTTTTGGGGGGGGGAGAGATATTTCAAAATGACAACTAGACCCGAGGTTGGTTTGAACTTTAGCTAACGTTAACAAGCTCTCTGACCGAGTTTGCTTCAAATCGGCCATCCTGGAGATCTCTATGGCTCAGGGCCTTGGGATCCAGGTCTGGAGAGTAGCAAAGTGAGCAGTGATTGGAGAAGTGGGTGTAAAAAGCCCGGGGGGGGGGGGTTGCCGGAGGCTGAGGCGACCTGCTGCTGTAAACTTCATTTTGGACGCCCCTCTTGAATTTGCTCTAATTGCTGTGTCGTCTTGTGTGTTGCTTTGGTGACTCTTGTATTTTTCTTTCAGACACCCCCTCTTCCCACTCTTAGCACTGATTTTTGAGAAATGTGAATTAGCGACATGCACTCCCCGGGAACCCGGGGTGGCGGGCGGCGATGTTTGCTCCTCAGAGTCTTTCAACGAAGACATAGCAGTGTTTGCCAAACAGGTCAGAAAACAAGTCTCAATGCAAATCTCTTGCACTTTCTCTCCTGTACTGTTCCAAATGCCTGGTGATGATGATGACGAGAGTTATAGCAGCATTGCAAGCAGCAGCAGCAGTAGCAGTAATAGCACTAATAAAGTGACAAGGCTAGAATGCATTGGAACTGTTATCCCTTGTCACACACGCCCCCTCCCCGGAATGGATCGCAAGCCTCTGGCCTCAGGTTCCTCCCCACATTGACTTGGGTGCGAGCCTCGGAGGTTTCATGCCCTCTGCCCGCCACCTTGCAAAGGAGCCTGCTTAAGGTTTTTGGACCAAGGCGCAGCTGACGCTCGAAAGCCTCTGGCTGGCGTGGCGAAAGTACTAATGGCTTCAGCCACCGAAAGTATTCTCGGTGCCTTCGCTTCGCTTCCCTAAGCGGGTGCCTTCCAAATCCAGCACTCGGGGGGCTTTGCATGAAAGATTGCATAACGGACCCCACTATGTAACGAAGCTAGGAAATATAATAACGCCTTTGCCTCGTCTCCTTTCGTATTTCAAACCTCTTTTTATTTCTTCTTTTTTTTAAAAAAAAAAACCCCGTCCTGAACTTCCCACGGTGTATGTAGATCCGAGCAGAGAAACCCTTATTTTCTTCTAATCCTGAACTGGATAACTTGGTAAGAGTTCAAATACATATTTGGAATTATATTATCTGTTTTCTGGAGATGCAGTTGTCATTAGTACTATTTTAAAGTTCGGTGGAAAACGTCTCATTAGGAAGTTGATAGCTTGAATTTTGTGTAACCGGAAGCGCAGGTCAACCGCGCAGCAACAACAGGCGATCCAGATATAAGGACTGGGGTTTGCGTGGTCGAGGGCGCTTGGTTAGCGTCCAAGACGTGCTGCTGTTTATTTAAATATGATTATTTCATTGTTTTGGAAAGGTCGAAATAGCTCACCTCTGTTTGTGAAACAGTTTTATAGCTATTATGGGTTGCGAGGGATTAAGCCAAACTCACCTTAGATAAATAAATAAATAAAGTCGATCTTTAAAAATTAGACATGCGGTATTGGGAAAAGCTCCCGTCCCCAAGTTTGCCAGGCTTTTTATCCAGAAGTATTACAATATAGAGAATATATACTTTTAAAAATAAAATAAATGTTTGTGATCCGTGCAATTTAGCTACTTGGTTAAAATGGTAGTAATTTTTAAAAAACAAAAAACAAACTTGAGATCTCTCCACGTTAAACAACATACAAAAGCCATTGCTATTAACTTTTAGTGTTGCCATAAATCAAAACACGCGCGTACATATATGTGCGTTACATACACACACATCTACTTTGAGAGTGGAAATGAAAGCCAGCTATGGAGACACAGAGACTCACGTTGTTTTGTATCTTTGCAGATGATCCAAGCAATACAAGTATTAAGGTTTCATCTGTTGGAATTAGAGAAGGTAATATTCTCTCCCTCTCTCTCCCTCTCTCTCTCCCCCTCCCTCCCCCCCCAATAATGTTTCACGAAGTTGGAGCTTCGGCAGAATTTGCATAAATGTCTTTCTTTCTGGTAATTAGTGTCAAGACCAATCATGCCGTCCATTTCTCTTCGCAGTTTAATTACAATTTCAGCCACAAAAAATCTGGATCACGAACTCGCTGGCTGTGTATCCCTTTTTACTACCTTTGTACAAATTGTTGCGCATTCTCTCTACGTTTGATAATGTTTGGAACACTGTTACCTCTTCTGCCTGGTTCCTGGGGGTAGTTAGGTCAATGCACTTCGTTTGGTTTGTAGTGTATTTTTAAAAGCCATCTGCAGGGTCACACACAGGGCATAGATTGTCCTGTCACGTTGTGCAGAAACAAGCCAGAGTTGCTAGATGCGTCAGTTTCTGTTTCTCTTGAACTGGACAATTCCCGTCCCCCCACCCATCCCTGAGACGAAGAGACCTGAGTAATCCGAGATTGCTCCTTAAATTTCTGCGTAACAATAATAATCTCGGTTCTGGATGCAAGTATATTTCAAGGCAGCATCAGAATCGAAGCATTTCAGGGACCTACATTTCAGTGGACCTGTGTATGTCATTGGTAGCTGGAGAATTTACCCCTTGCCCTAAAAATAAACATCTATGAGAGATTTATTAATACATGGGGGAGTGGGGGGTGGGGATACAGGCATTCCAGGCATTTTATCTAACAGGAACAAGTGGATTGGTTTGGTTCTACAAGAAATAGGCTAAAATAGGCCCATTCACAGTGGAAGCCCTTACAAGTTAGGTTTACAGTGCCTCCAAATTTAAGGTCATGGATGTATATAATGTTTTTCACCAGAGTGCATTCAGCTCTGCTTACAAGTGGAGGAGGGGATCCTTTGTGTCCTCAACCTCCTTCGGAAAGGGTTTGCAATGATATAACTGGGTGAAATTAAATAGTTTACCTTAAATGTCACCCATGCAGGTCACCTCCTCGCTAATGGTCACAGCTCCGAGAGCAGATGAATTTAACACGGGTGTTGAATACGTTGTAGGCTGTGAATCACCTTGTCACTGTCAATTTTCTGGGATATCTCTATTTTGCTAGAAAAGAAAGTTATTCTTAATTCTGGATGCGTCTCGAGGGGATAATTGCAGCGTGTTTCCCCCTGTTTAGAACTTTTGATGTCAGGAACGGGGAGGGGGAGGGGGGAGTGATTGCTCTTGTCAATTTCACTTAACATGCACTTGACTATATTTTGGTTTTGTTGCTTCTGTCATAATGTAGGTACACGAATTGTGTGACAATTTCTGCCACCGGTATATTAGCTGTTTGAAAGGGAAAATGCCTATCGATTTGGTGATAGACGATAGAGAAGGCGGATCAAAATCAGACAGTGAAGACATAACCAGATCGGCGAATCTAACAGATCAGGTATGATCATCTCCAGTCTTGTAACAACCGCTCAAATCTGTATGCAGATAGCTCACTGGGTCACAACGCCCCTTTTTATTATTTGCATATGATTAAGCCCCTTTTAGATAAATTTCCATCGAAATGAAAATTTTTGAATAATGTGGCCATTATTGTTTCATTAAGGCTTGCTCTCCGATTCGACCTGGCAAAATGAGCTTGTAAAAGCATCGCCTGCAAACTTGACCTGTTCCTTGTCGCTTTTAATTTTTGTCTTTATTTTATTTACTCCCCTTTTTAATGATAATAGAAGTGTTTAGGCCTGAGACCGTAGGCTTTCGGGTAAAGTAATGATTTGGGGGTGGAGGTGGGAGTGAAGAGAAGGGGGAAAAATCCGAGATAGGTGGTCCGGGGAAAGAAGGCAGAGAGGGTTTGAAATCTAGCAAATGCTGGCTATTTTCTCTCTCTCTCTCTCTCTCTCTCTCTCCGGTTCATTAGCCTGTCTTGTCAGTTCTTCTTGGCCCGAACGCTTTTAGACCTCAGTGAACATTGCTTTGTGCCGAGCTTGACGGCTGCAAAGGGCGTCGGGTTTTATTTGACTTAACCGAGAAAATAAATAATAAAACCACGATTCCTTTTATTTTATTTTAAATAATCCTGTGCGCGCTCCAAATTGTCTGTATGCGTCCAACACGCCTTATATGGGATATTCGCCATCAGTTCCAAGGGTAGGCCCAATCCAACTGCATGCCAGTGTGATTTAAAGTGGTAAATCCGAGGAAGCGCATGTGGGCATGGCGAAATGTGCTATGCTTTCTTCTTCTCTTAAGGAAAACGAAAGTGCCGTTTTGGTTTAACACGGGATGTGATACTAACTAATCGATGCTCCTTAACACAGCAATTAGCGACCATTGGGGTCTTGCTTCGCGGAAGGTGGCAGGATGGTTAATGGTTGTTGTTGAGTTGCAGAAGCCGTTTCCCTTTCAAAGGAAGCGACTGGCTGCTTCGAGTTGTTGCTACTTTACGATCCGATACATTGGAGGGTCCAAGGGACAATCGGGCTGCGGCTCTGTAGGCTTCCTTTTGTTAAAAAGAAAAGAAAGCTAGGCGCCGCCGAGCCGGCTTGGGTCTCCTGGAAGCAGCTCCGTCTTGGGATCCCCAAGGAGGCACCGTCGGGTTGACTTAGCGCGTTCTTTCCTAGATCCGCTTTGGTGAGAGGCGCACCTCACTGGCGCGTGGGGATGCCCTCTCTTTGGTGGCGCGCCTTACTTAGGCGCGATGAGGCATGGCGAGCAGAGGCTATCCGGAGCAAGAGGAGCGCGCGCGTGCTGAGCCATGGACTTCCCAGAAGCTCGTGGACAAAATGTTAATATTAATATAGGGAACATGTTGCATGGAGCCTCTGCTTCGCCGCGCCTCTGCTGGTAGAGTCAGCCGTGTCTTTCCCCTGTGCTGTGTCTGTGTGTCCACTCCTAAGTGGGCGTGTAGCGCGTACTCTGCTGGTCTCCTGACACTACAGAGGCGAGATGGTCCCTGTTTGGGGAGATGCCTCCCCTTTCTGTCTCCGCCGGAGCTCCTGCCTGGACGCCGAGCACCCGGGCGGGAGCTGTTGCAATCCAGCCCTGGGTGAGGAAAAGCTCGGGGAGCTGCTCTTGAATAACAATTGTAATCCAACAAGTCTAACTAGAAAATGGGTTTCTAAAAGCTCTGGAGCGCTTGGTACATAAAGCTATTTGAGCAAATTACAAGAATCGCTCAGGGGCACGAATGAAATCAACACTTTAATTGCCTCCAAAATGAAGATTTATACCCCATTTTCCAAACGAACCATTATTTTATTAAAGTGAAAGCTGAAGAAGTGAACTTATGTGGGTTTGTGTTTGTTTGTTTTTTTGGTTTCTGTTTTCTTTTTAAGAAAAGAGGGTTTCTTTTATATTATTGGTACGCTGAGACCCTTATCTTCAGCTGTTTCCGCATCCTTCCCTTTCCTTCCCGTCGCAAAAATGACGATCTAAATATCCAGCCCGTTATAGCTTTAGGGTTGGGAAGGGGTTAAAGGGCGCCGGGAGCCGAAAGTTCTCCCGTTTTAAACTTTTGATACTTCTCTTGTCGCTATTAGGTGAGATTGGCCCGCAGTTTATTGGCGCATCTGCGTTTCCAGTGACTTGAGATTGAGAAGTTGGACTGGGGGCGAGGTGGTCTGGTCAGTTTATACAGAAATAGAGAGCCCCTCTCATGCTCCTCACAGTTTATAAAAATCGCGCGGGGTCGTGGCTCCCGGTCCTTCGTTTTTTACTTTAGCACAAGCCCCTGCCCCAAGGAAGACTGGCTTCAAGTTCAGTGGAGAAGTTACAGGTCCTTTCATGCGCGCGCGCCGCCCCGTCTGTTGGCCGGGCGGCCCGGGCCGCTTGCAGCCCGTGTTGCAGAGGTTGGCGTGGGCGCTTCTCGGGGAAGATGTGCTGCGCCGCTTCCTCCTCTCGCCTGTTCAGGAGCGACGTCTAAGAGAAGCGCAGTGCGAGAGATCCTCTCGCTCTGTTGGCGAATGTGGCTCGACCAGGCTGCGCTGCGGAGGCAAATCCCCTCCAGGTGCTGCGCGAGCCGCGGTGCCACGTTAGTTGTCTCGAGAGCAATGCTGGGTATCTTTCGCCGCCTTTGCTCGGCCATCGACGGCAGAGCCCTTAGCCGCCGGGAGCAAGAGGCCGCTCCTCTCTTTGCTGGGCTGGGCTGGGCTCGGTGGGAGGACGAGAAGCCTGCCTTCCCGTAGCTGGGTCCACCACGTCGGAGAGAAGAGGATGGCTCTCGTCTCGTCTATGCCTAAGCACCCAGCCTCCCGCGACAGAAAGCCGGGGGAGCGAGCGCGCAGGCGCCCCCTTCCGGCGATCTTTGCGCTCCAGTTGCGCGAAGGGCAGCCAGGAGAAAAGCGGCGACATTTAAACCTCCACCCAACGCTCTGATCTGCGCTGCTTTGGAGGATCGCGCAGAGCCTAACGTGCCTGTGTGGCAGCTGGGATTAGGGGAGCTGGGCTGGAGAAACGGCGGTGCCGGCCGGGCCCTGGTAGGATGCGGAAAATCGGGTTGCGCACATTGGAGAGCGAATGGATCGGGGGCAGAGCAAGCCAGAAGGGAATGGTCGTTGTGGGGAAGGAAACCCACAGTGGGGAGAGTACAGGGGTTCTGTTGACCCCGTGCAGCGTGTGTGGATTGGGGCCTCTGCTCCACTCGCAAGAGGCGTTCAGATTTGCACAAAAAGTGCGTGCACTTTATGACACCTGCTGTTGCAGGTGGGGGAGGATGGCCTCAAAACAAACCAGAGGTCACACCCAACTGGTAATATGCCGTGACAGACAGAATGTCAAAGGCGAAGCCTTCCCCATATTTGTAGTTTTGTACTAGAGAAGGTATAAGCTGTTTAATTTTTGCCTGTCCCGCAGTGCTAAAGGCCAAGGGCCCTGCTCTTCTCCAACCTGAAACCATGCAAAGAAATCTAGTTTCAGGATCCAGTTCTGTTACCACAGGCCTTTAATCAGCTGATCTTAAACTGGCAATACTATATATTCAGTGCAAGCATGGTGTCTCAGATGGAGTCAAGAGTGACTGAAGATTTACAGCATTTCTGTGCAGATGTTCATGCTTGGATAAATTCAGTGTTTAAATTGCTGAAAAGTAAGCAGTGCATTCATCAGTTGCAGTTGTTTACTATTATCTCATAACTACTATTTTTTAATAGAAAAAAAAAACTTTTTTGAGCAAAAGGGGTTTGAAATCACCACCCAGCCATGAAGCTCACTGGATAACTCTGAGCCAGTCACTCTCTCTTGGCCCAACCTACTTCGCAGGGCTGTTGTGGGCATAAGAAGGAAAGGGGGAAAATCATGAACTCTTTGGAGGAAAGGTGCTTAGACCACCACCAGCAACTCACCCCCATGGATGGGAAAGCAACTAATAAGCGTTCCCTGCATATTGCTGCCACAATCAACTTAACCAGCATTCCCCCTCCTTCAGCTGCTGCATTTCCCTAGAAAAAATACAGCACTTTTAATTGTGCAGCACAGGTCTTCACCCCATCATTCCACTGCTACATTCTTGACATGTTAGAATAAAAACAACAGCAACACAACATTTGGATGATGTGAGATATATTAAAAATTAACATCTGTAACTGCATAAATGCAGTACTGTATAGTATTCACAGGCAACAAAGAGGTGATGAGACGCTAGAAACATATTTGAAGCCAGAGAGACAGGCATCCTCCCTGCCGACATGCTTTGATTGCTGTAAAATTTAAAGACTGGAATGTAGCAAACAAAAACAGTTTGCCATATACATTTTTAATAATGATAATAATCTGAACACATGCAGCCTCGCATTTTAAACTCCCCTAAATCATCATTGTTGTTGCTTACTTCCTGCCTTGGGTCAGTCACCATCTCTCAGCCGAACCTACCTCACATGGTTGTTGTGAAGCTATAGAAAGTTGTACAAAATAGCTGTAAAGGGGGACATGCTGCTTGTACTATATATATCACATTTTGGTTCCTTTAATAACCAGTGGTGCATCTATGTAGTACTGTGTAAGGGGGGTGTTTGTTTCTGTCACTCTTCTCCTGCAAGTTAGTAGAGCACCAAAGCTCCAGTCAACTTTAATCTGACTTGGTTTAATCATGGTAAACCCACTGAAATTAAGTTAGGTTCATTGATTTCAATGGGTCTACTCTGAATAAAACTTAATTGAATACCACCCTGTGTATTTACAGTATATGCATAAATCACTAAGTTTGCTCCTTGGTTGGTGTGCAGAGTGTCTCACCATGAATCTTTTTCTGCCAAGAAAGGCAAGGCTGTAATCCTTGCAAGCCCCATTAAACCCAAAGAGACTTACTTCTGAGTAGACATGTAGACCATTGTACTGTAAGTTAACTATACAATGAATTCTTAAGGGCTTGTCTGGACTTCCCTCCTGCAAGAAATGCCTATGTGTGTTTGCAAAGTTTTCACATTTGGCCCTTGCCTTTTGGGGAGGGAGTATTTAGAAGCAGCTTTGTCATGCTGGCCACATGACCTGGAAAAACTGTCTGCGGACAAACGCTGGCTCCCTTGGCCTATAGAGCGAGATGAGCGCCACAACCCCAGAGTTGGACACGACTGGACCTGATGGTCAGGGGCCCCTTTACCTTTACCTATTCATCATTTGCCTGCACTTACTATTCCCTAGAAAATAACTTCTAGAAAGTGTCTGATCTTAAACTTATGAGATTCCAAGGAACAGAAAAGGAAGCAAAAGTTGGAAAGAAAAATGCAGGGTGTGTGTGTGTGTGTGTGGACTGTGCTTTAGGACCCAGTGGATTGCAACCTACCTTCTGGGGTTCAGACAAGTCAAACAAAGCTAAGTTCACTCATGGGCTAGAAACCTGTAAAGGTGGGACCGGCTGGGCTGCTTTATCTCACAAAAATCGCTTGCATTTTTCCTGATTTCCAAAGTTTATTTACAGGAGTCTCATAGGCTCATGATTTCAAATGGAAGTTCAGTCCACGCTGGACTAGTCTGCTGCCTGTGACCTGGTGCGTAAGGATTCATAGAAGCTGAAAGAGAGCAAGAGGGGTCAGCTGCAGTTATTTCCCAGGGAGATGTGCTTTCCTGTCCGAAATCTGCAACCCCTTCCAACATGCCCCCTCCTTGAAAACACCCAGGCCCCCCACCCCACCCCCAAATCCTGAGAGCTATAGTCTGCCAAGGGAATGGCGGTTCTGTGTGGCGCCCGGAATTCTTTAGGGAGGAATGTGTTTTGAATTAGGATCTTTTTTAGAGAAGGTGTGGTTCGGTTAGGCAGCCGAGGAGCGGCCCTGTCGTCGCCACGTGTCGGTGGGCAGGTGTCGCGGCTTCCGCGGCGAGGGCTGAGGCCCCTCTGGCTGGATCGAGAGTCGCGGGGGGGGGGGGAGAAAAAAGAGGGCTGTGAGGCCCTTTGTGGGGACGGCGAACAAGAGGGCCCAGGGTGCGGAGAGGCTTAAGTGAAGCCGGGCCGAAAATGGCGGGCTCAGGCGCGTGAGGCGCTGGAGGAGGGTGGCGGGGAGAGAGCGAGCGAGGGCGGCCGCAGGGGAAGGAGGCCCTGCTCCAGCTCCATTCAGGGGATCCCCTCACGGCCTGCGAAAATGGCGAGGAGCGAGAGGCGCTCTGGCCCGGCTAGGCCTTTCGCTCCCCTTTGGGTGTGTTGTGTTGTGTGTGTGTTTCTGTGCTTCGCTCCTCTCCTCTCCGAGGAGGAAGAAGAGTGCGAGAAAGCGAGCCCGGGCGACGCGCCGAGGGAGGCCGCCCGGCTGCTTCCCCCCTCGGCCTCCCGCTGAGGTTTAGTCCGGCCCTGACGCCGTGTCCGAGAAGAAGACAATGGGCCAAACTGTGGGCAGGGAGGATGGGAAAGCCGCGCGGGCGGCGGAGGGGAGAGAAAGCAGCAGCCCCTGCAGCAGCAGCAGCAGAAGCAGAGGAAGCCCCTGGCGATTGTGTCTGTTCTCGGCCTGCGCCCGCCCAGCGGGGAGAGCCGGGGAGCCGGCGAGAGGAGGAGGGAGCTCTCTGCGGCTCCTGCTGCCATGGCCGGGCAGGGCCTATTCATTGGGGGTTGGGGGAGGCTCGGTGACCTCCCTTCCCGCCGCCCGCCGCGCCTCGTCCCTCCTCGTCCCTACGGAGCGGGAAAGGGCTGCGTGGCCCACGGCTGAACCGAGTCGGCTGGTGTGTTTGAAAAACGATATACACTATACAGTATTAACAAGAAATACTATGAAACAACAGAAGAGGGGGGAGACTTTCCCCCTGCCCTAAGAAGCACCACCAGGCCAGGGGTCCTCGAAAGGTGTGACAGGAGGAGAGCCTGGCTGGCAAGTGTGGGGCGGGAAGATTCATGTCCCTTGTGTCCCGGATGCCCCCCCCATCCTATTTGTTACAAAGTACTTGCATGCGCCATGCTAAAAGCCGAGGACTGCTTAGGAAGTTGTTTCATTCTCCTTTACCAATAATAATAATAATAATAATAATAATAATAATAATAATAATAATAATAATAATAATAATATATTCCTTCCAGTTGCAACTTAGAGACCAGCTAGCTAAGTTTGTCATAGGTATGAGCTTTTGTGTGCATGCACACTTCTTCAGATACCATGCACACAAAAGCTCATACCTGTGACAAACTTAGTTGGTCTCTAAGGTGCTACTGGAAGGAATTTTATTTTTATTTTTTGTTTCGACTAGGTCAGACCAACACGGCTACCTACCTGTAACTAATCATTTTCCAATGTATTTCTTATCGATAGGAAGATCGGTGTGGCGCCAGCAAGTTTTTATTCGGGAAGTTTTGGCCCAGAGGGGTGGGGGTGGGGGGAGGTTCTGAGAAGCCTTTCGTGAGTTACACAGGCAGAATATGCCACTGAGGAATATTATTGGGTTGTTGTTGTTTTTTGGCAACGGGGGCTTAGTTTAGCACCGAAGCTGAGGGAAATAGCTCTTGTGTGTGTTGAGGTGCTGCTTTGAGGAAGACTTTGACATTCAGTTCCAAAGTTGCAGCTTGAGTAGAATCCCCTTCCCAGGGGCCTAAAATGGCTGCTGTGAACACCCTAAAAAGAAAAGAAAAGAAAGAATTAAATTTCAGTTGACATCAGTGGGCCCAACTATGAAGGAATCTCAGCCGGTAGAGCAAAAGATTATTGCATTGCAGGGGTTGCACTAGATGACCCTCGGGGTCCCTTCCAATTCTCCAATTCTATGCTGGGTTAGCTGTACTGAGATGACAGGGTTGGGTTTTATTTCTCTGGACTTGACATGCCTGTTGCTTTTAAGCAGGTAGGGAGGCTGGCTAGTTAGCTTTGGGATCCAATGGAACCAAATAATTTAACCACTTCTAATTCATCCACTCATCTGGTCTGAAGCTTGTTTTCTAGTGCTGAGAAACAAGGCTGAATATTGGTTTTAGTGCCACGCAGTTACGGGCTTGTGTCATAGTTGCATTCCTCTTTCTTTGCTCAGATATTATGTTAAAAGCAAAACCAATTGAATGAAGAGGTACTTGTTTCTAAATAAGTGTGTTTGACATAGGGCTTAACAAGTAAATATCCATGGGACAGAAGTAGCAACTACTGTAATTAAAATTCAACCCATTTTACCCAGGTGAGGAGTATGATTAGTTCTTTAATGTTTAAATCACAGAGCACAGATTATACTGGTATAGTTGCTGCTCTATAACAATTTTGTGTTAAGTCTCATATATTGTTTATACAGCCGTTGGTGTGATAAAGTGTACGTAGATTTCAAAAATTATAAGCATTTCTGGATAAATAGTACAGTTTTGCTTCAGTTCTATATATGTTTATCTGGAACTTTCAGTAAAGTTGTGGCATAGATGCTTGTAAATAGATACTTGTGGCATAGCTGCTTGTAAACACTTTACTTAGTTGCAATTCAATAATACTTCCATGTAACATTTAGAAGAGTTTTCTGAACTAATAGAAATGCATGTCAACTCAGATGTGAGCCCCCTTGAGTTATTTGGGACTTATTCCCAGGTAAATGTGTTCAAGATTGCAGCTGTAGTGTGTAATACAATTTTAAAAATTGTGTTAAGTTTTGAAAATCGGGTAACAGTATTTAAAAACACCTACTTTTCTCCTTATTTTACCAGATGTGTACACTTGCATCAAGTCTGGGCATCACATGTAAAATTGTGAACCTCAGTCTTTCAGGTTTTTTTTTAATTTTTACAATCAGTTGGTGTATAAATTTTGTTAATTAAGTAAGGCTGCAGTCATAAGCACACTTACTGTTGATTTGGTTACAGTGGTATTTACTTCTGAATAAATATGCCTAGCATTGCTCTGCATGGCTGTAATCCTTTCAGCCTAGTCTTAGGCTAAAAAATAAAAACCTGCATCTCTGTAAAAATGGTTGGGATAGGGTGTAAGTTCATTTATTTGGAGGTAAATTCTATCGGCACCATAGTGACTCTGAATACAGGCAGATGCTTAGAAAGTGTCAGCCACCACATGAATGTTACCACTTGGTAAGCTACCGGTAGTTGTCTGCAATGTCCTGCCAAGTGGTGACCTTTTAAATGAACTAAAGAAAGAATGAATGAATGAATGAATGAATGGTGTGTGATAAAACTCTCCTTACCATTGGATAGGATGCTACAGAGCACTACCTGCAAGTAGTTATATGCATGCCGTGATAACTTGCTACTTGGAATGTGCTAATCTGTATTTTCACACCAACTGAATAACTGTGTTTTGGGTTAGGGCAGGCATCCCCAAACTTCGGCCCTCCAGATGTTTTGGACTACAATTCCCATCATCTCTGACCACTGGTCCTGTTAGCTAGGGATCATGGGAGTTGTAGGCCAAAACATCTGGAGGGCCGCAGTTTGGGGATGCCTGGGTTAGGGTGTCAAACAATTGTTCTCACAGAAATGGCTCACAGAAAAGTGCACTGTTAGCTACAGGTTTTAGAGCAAATATGGCTCATATTTTTTGGTCCCTGGGATTCACCCTTTGCCAGCCTTCCAGCACCAGTGGTATGTGACAAAAGTGGATTCGGAGTCCACAGTCTTGAACATATGCACACACACACACACACACCCCACACACAGATAGACAGCACACCTTCCCTGATTGATCTCATGTGGGGCAGGGGGAAGGTTTAATCCACACATCAGGGAGCTGAGCTGAGCAGAAAAGAAATCCAGTGCTGTGTAACACTGATATTTTTTCTTTTTCTTTTTGCCACTGCTAACATTGGTGGTGTCTTGGGCCAGAAAAAAGCAGAGGGGCTGATCTGGCCCCTGGGCTGGCTTTAGGGCCAGCACCAGACTTCAGGGGACACTTGGCACAGTGCCATTGATATGCTCTAGTCCAGGGGTCAGCAGTCTTTTTCAGCAGGGGGCTGGTCCACTGTCCCTCAGACCTTGTGGGGGGGCAGGACTATCTTTTTTGGGGGGGAGGGGATGAACG
This sequence comes from Zootoca vivipara, assembly GCF_965207765.1. NCBI lineage: Eukaryota > Metazoa > Chordata > Lepidosauria > Squamata > Lacertidae > Zootoca > Zootoca vivipara. The sequence goes on along the minus strand of NC_142586.1, from coordinate 7,205,733 downwards.
AATTCCTATGCCCCGCAAAGAACCCACAGATGCATTTTAAATAAAAGGAGACATTCTACTCATGTAAAAACACGCTGATTCCAGGACCGTCCGTGGGCCGGATTTAGAAGGCAATTGGGCCGGATCTGGCCCCTGGGCCTTAGTTTGCCTACCCATGCTCTAGTCCAACAAAACACAAACATACACACCAGCTCCAGTGCAGGAACCCAGACAGGGTTTTAGTGAGTGATGCCACTTTTGAATAAGCACACTTTTCATCTGTGGCGACCACTCCACCATCTTCATTTACCCCTAATGCAATGCCTCTGGAGCTCGGCATGAAGTGAGTATTGCAACAGGTGGGTTTGGCTGGTGGGTGGCCCTTCTGAACCCCTGGGGGCCGTGGCTGGGGCCTGATCTGACTGATGGTTGGGGCCATGCCCAGCTTTAGACCACCCCTGTTTTAGTATTTCAGAATACTTTTCTTTTTTTAAAGAATAGCAGTTTGCTGCCACCCCCTTAGGACACCAACTGTATTACGGTAATCAAAAAATCATTTTTTTCAGTTATGTGAACTGCAGTGAGACTGTGGTAAATGCATGTACAGACAACTCCCCATTCATGCGCGTTTGAGACATGCGTGCCATTTTTTGCCCCAGAAGGGGGGAGAACGGGGCGGGGAGTGGGGCAGCACAGTGGGCTTACCTGTGTCCCACCGACGCATGCAGTGCCTCGGAATGCAACCCCCTTGCAAATGTGGAATTGCCTATAGATGCATACAGACCTTTGTGGAGATAAACTTTATGCGGATGGGACTGTACAGTTACAGCATTAGGCTTGCAACTTGACATTCAATGCCATGTTTATGTTTTTAAAATAAACAAATGCATTACATGAAGTTCATGCAATAATAGAACCATTAGTTGTACAGACTAATCCCATGAATAGTTACTTAGAAGTAAGTTCTGTTTTGTTTCTATGGGCTGCTATGGACTTGCCAGGAATATGTTTTATAAAGTTTTCCTGCATAGCATTGGACAATGAACAAAAATTAGAGCTCACTAGCATGTTATTTTATATATATAAAGGACTCTCCACATTTCAATTGAGGTATTGTTTTGTACTGCAGACTGAAATGCCTTTAAAAAAAAATTGGTATTGGAATTGTGTAGGCTTTAAGGTAGAGCTGTTGGCTTGTTGTTGGTAGGGAAATGTATGCAATACTATACAACTCCATACTAAAAAATAACAAAGCATGTCTCTAAATCACTGAGGAGTATCAGTTTTGGAAGTAATCCAAACATGTCAACCACTGCCATGGGACTTTTTGCTGTTAAGTTACTTCGTCTTGCTCTCAGGTGGCACTGGGTGAACTGTAAAAGATTATGACGCTTGCCTTTCCATAATGTGTATGCAGGTAGCTTTTATAGACTCGCCTTTTAAAGAAAGTGCAATATATAAAAAAATTACTAGCACAAATCCAAATAAAGTATGTTAGCATGCATGCCATTTATTGGGGCAACAGTATTTTTCTTATATAAAATAAACTTGAACAAATATAAAATAGTAATGTTTGACAGAATTATCATTTAATCTTCACATGCATGCCAATTATGTATACAGAAATATAAATGCAAACTGGCAAACAGCCAGATTCCTATAGGGGCTAGCAAAGAAACGATAAAAAAAATGAACATGAAATAAGACTTCTTGTGAGGAGGTCTATAATTCAACATTATTTGATTCCACTGTCAGGGAAATTGTTGAAGGGATAGGAAACTGATACAGTACTAGACTAGAGTCTCAGTCATTTTTGTTACAGTCTTAAATGTTTGCAACCTTGATATGTTAGCTGGCCCTAGATGGGCTGTGGGATGTTGATGTATTTGTGATAAAAGCAGCCCTTGCATTTAGGCTGACATAGTTCACTTAAAAAGCAGGGTAGGGGCTTGGAACACACACACACTTTACAGTATGTTTACATTATGGATGAATAATACCTAGCTTTCTTTCAGGTAGTAGGTTACTGAAAAACAAAAAACAAAGTCTTTCATCTTGCTCATTTTGTGTCAATTTTTTTTCTCACTGAAATTTTTGGACATATGTCTCCATAGTACAGTTTAATTTGGATATTAATGTTTACTGTTTAGCCTGCGTCACTAAGCATAATTGGTTGAATGTAGGTCTGTTGATTGATAGAAATGTATAGGTAAGCACTTGTGAGGCTGGGGTGTCAGCCCAAGTATTTCATCTTAACATGATAGAGGATTGGGTTCGAAACCAGTGGGGCTTCTAGGTAAACTTGCAGAATTCATTGTGTTGCAGAATTTTAAAACAAAAAGCTTAGCGGAGATTTGAATGCATTGCTTATGAGTTATGGTGTACAAGTTACACAGGTAATATGCCTGGTGTACTTTTGTGCACGTTTATTAGGAATTAAGTTTTGCTGCAGTCAATGGGGCTTATTCCCAAGTATTTTGGGTTTTAGTCTTAACAGTGCAATCTAATGCAATTTTTCTTGGGAGTAAGCCTCATTGAGTCTCATAGTACTTGCTCTTAGGTTAAGTGACTATGGAATTGTAGCTTCAAAGAATTAAATGACAGTCATATATTAAAAGCTGCTGTTCCAGAAAAATGTAGATGAGTTGAGGTATAATCATCAGTTGTGTTTAACACATAACTTTTTCACAAGCTTGGACCTTTTGGTAAAGTTGCAATTGTACAAACATTTTGGATTTAATTTTAATCCCCATGTTAGGGTTACCGCATTAGATTTTATTTAAAGTCTGAAGTTGCCACTTGAAAACAAATTATTTAACAATAAACAACATTTTTATTTGTATGTTTGTGATAATATACGAGTCATTATAAATGCAAAACAGATAAAAGCATTCTAGGATTGTACAGAAAAAATATAGCAAATATGAATTTGTTGTGAAATTCATTTTTTAATCTGTTTTATTTTATTAACTTTTGTTGCTTTGACTTTTGGGGAGAATTGTTGTTCTCAGTGTTGTGATTATTTGCTGTATGTAAGTGGTGTTGTCATACGAAACATTTGTTGGCATATTCCAGTGTCTGAGACAATTCAATTCACATTTTAGATCATGATAGCACAACACTGAGAAATCTTCTGAAAGTAAGACTTTGTGATGTCTGTAGTAAATCCTAATGAGTAGTTATAATGGGACTATGACAGCAAAACTAAGCGTGAAAGCAAATTTATGTGCAACTATGTGAGTATGCATGATTGGAAGGGTCTGGAAAAATTGTGTGTGCAGTAGTGTTTTTATGCCTGCTAATTTTGAGTGGTCTTTCCCCATTTGTTAGAATATAACAATATTTTGCTCTTCTTAAGTGCTGTGGAAATAATTATTTGACTTTCTTAGTTGTGAAGGAGAAAACATTTCAAGTCTAAACCAAACACATTACTACTTAGGAAATTTGGAGCTTTTACAATCAAGCTGCAATGCAAAATGTAGGTTCTTGTTTGAAGGAAGTCTCAGTGAGTGGTATACTAACCTTTACTTAGAGTAGACCTGTTGAAATTAATGGCCTTAATGTTCATTAATTTCAACAAGTCTACTCTGAGTAAAACATCACACTTGCAGGCTCTACTTTTCAGTGACTGAAGTATGTGAGTCAGATATTCATGAAAGCATATTTTGTGAGTGTTCCCCCCCCCCCAATGAACGCGTTTAGGAATAGCAAGCATGCACCCTGTGTATGTTTGTGTGTGTGTGTGCATGCGCATGCATGCATGCAAAGTTCAGCCAAATATCACTTCATAGATGCCCTTTTTGTGTGAATGCATATGCTCATATGTTTTACTGAAATAACTAGTAAAAGCAGTTAAAATGAAATTTCATGTGAGTGTGAGTTTTGAAAGCACTGAGTTAGCTTAATTTTTTTATAGCTGGGTGTTTAACGCTTTGATTATGTGTTCTTAACTGCCTTATTTATTTATTTATTTATTTATTTATTACCTGCCCTCCCCCTAAGTTCCCAGGGTGGGTTACAACATTAAAAGACAATATTAAAAAGTTAAAACACCTCCACCCCAAAAGTGGGCAGACTGGTGTGTTTTGAGTGTCCGGTTCTAGGGTTCTAGACTCAAACTCTCTTTTTAAAAAAGTGATATGGAATGATACTTGCTTTAAAAAGAAAATAAATTAAAATAAATCTGTAAAAACACTATATGGATTTTTGTTGATTAGCACAGTAACAGTTTAAAGGATTGTATTTATTCATTTGAATATATTTTCTTCTAGATAGCTATAGCCATTCTGTACTCAGCCTGAATAAAGTTAATTCCTGCCTTTTTTCACTTTTTCTCATTACTTATATATGTACAAAATGATAGAAAGCCAGACAATTCTGTGCTTTGTAGTAATACCAAGGAAGTTTCTCTTTTTATCATTATCTCAAGTACTGTATGTTAAACTGGACATGTTTTTTTTTAAAATTGCCCCTGCCCACTTCCTTTCCTCTAATACTCTCTTTCTGTGCATTAGATAACGCAGTACTCTGAAGTTCATTGTGATAACTGAGAATAATTAAATTATTTTCAATAAGCTCCATATGAAACAATATTTTAACTAAGAAAGTAACTCAGGGCTGTAAGAGCATGCCTTTTGTTTCCCAAGGTATGCCAGCCTGTTTAACTTCTTGTGCCTCTCCTAAACCAGCTACTTAATTTAGAACTCTGATACATAGGCTTGAAAAGTGTGCCTTTCTATAGAGGGAAGCAGATAAATGCAGAAAATTTAGGTGAAACTAAAGCTCTTGCAGTGCATTCAGGCTTCTTTTCTTAATTTAGTTGAGATCACTGGAAAATCTCATTATGATCTATCATGTCTAGTTAGGGTCTGGCATCTGTTAGTGTGTCGTGTGTGAATTCTTGACATGTTAGATCTGTATCAGCTTCTTCAGACTCAACATGTCAAGTCTTGTTTGTTGGTTGTTTGGGGGTTATTTTATTTATTTTGGTTTTGGAGAGATATGTTTATGAAGTCAAGATCCAGAATGCTATTCATCTACATGCTTTACATATTATCCTAAATAAGCCTCCAATTCGAAACAGACTTACTCTTGAGTAAGTCCCATTAAAGACAGTAAATCAGTAAAATATGCAGCCTCTTTTTTTTGCTTCACCTATTCCATTTTCAAATTTGTAACCTTTGCAACCTAACATATTAATTCCAAACTCATTACTTGGAAGCAAGTCTGGCTTATTTGAATGGAACTTGAAGTCCTCAATTGGCTTATGTCAAATTACTTTGGGTGTAACTGGGTTATGGGTCAGCTCATCCTAGTCCTGGTGACATGTACTTGGAAGCAAGTCTAATTAACTGCAGTGGAATTATTTCCTATTATGTTTATTTAGGATTCCAGCCTTACTCAAGAAAAACTCTGAGTAAAGTGATTTAGGGATTGTTGCCTATGCAGCCCTATTTGAGAGATCAGTATACACTTTAGTCACTATAAGTTTACTTTTCTGGATGTGTTTGACAGCATAAAGTAGGCTTCTCAATGCTTCATTTCATGTTAACCTGCAGCTGAGTATCTTAGCTCAGCCAAATGTTAAAAGACTTTTCAGAAAGTGTTAAGTTTGGATTTTAGAGTTGATAGTATGGGTTACCATTTCAACCTATATTTTAGTATGGTTTTGAGCATAAATATTTATGTGTCTGTAATATTTATGTTTATGTAAAATTGATTCTGTGGATCAATTTTACGAATGCTACAAATTAGCAGTTTTTAGACTATTGCACTTGATATTAGCAAGATATATTGGGTATGTTTTGGTTGTTTGGTGATATTTACTTGCATCTGTCTGCCAGAACAGACATACACTTGCATAATGCGGCTTTCCCGTCCCCTGCCACCCTGCAACCACACACAAGCCCTCAAAATCTGCTCTGGAATTTTGGGAAGCCTTCTGGAGCAGATTAGGATTTGGGAGGCTGAAGGGGGAGGAGGGGGGAAGTCTTGTTGAGTGAGTGGACAGCCAGTTGTGCTATGTTGCATTTTAAGTAATTTAATAGTGCATTGATTTAAAAGGTAATATAGAATGCTATACTATATTATCCTGTTTTTCAGCGTCTTTTTGCAGGGTGTGTGTGTCACTATACCGTAGGTTTCCATACGTCCGGAATATCCTGGACATAGCCAGATTCGGCCATTGGAAACAGTGTCCGGGTGGAAATTGCTAAACCCTACTATACCAAGAAAAAATGACCAGTGTATGCTTTGTTTTATGAATAGGTTTTGCATTCAACAGTGTCTCCAGAAGACATATGTGATAAAATTGTTCTGGAAAAGAAATTTTGTAAAAAGTTTACTGTAGTGAAAATTTTCCAGGATGTAGGTCCTTGGATTTGTGCCCCAAAGAGGCATTCCACTAATATCGTAGCAATCCTTCACTTGAGTTAAAGGGAGGCACAAAGTACAAATATTAAAAACCATGGTATTAAGTACTTTGTGAAAACTGTTTTGCTAACTCAGTGCTTTCAAAACTCACATGGTATTTAACACTAGACATAACAATTGCCAGTAACTAGGTTATTTTGTTGTTGTTTAGTCGTTTAGTCGTGTCCGACTCTTCATGACCCCATGGACCAGAGCACGCCAGGCACTCTTTTATATGCCAGTTGTCTTTGTCCATGGAGTTTTCTTGGCAGATATACTGGAGTGGCTTGTCGGTTCCTGCTCCAACTAGGTTATAGAATTATATATTTCTAAGATATATGTTCATTGTCTACAGTTGTTTGTTGTTATATCACCTGTTGTGAGTTCTTTGAGAGTGTCAGGAAGCTTGTAGCTGGAGATGATCCAGTTGACAATGTTAAGTACTTTTAAACTCTAACAACCTTGAGTGCTTTAGCAGAATGGATGGTGTATAAATACAACAAATAAAGAAATATTATTATTATTATTATTATTAATATATTCCACTGAATGTGGCCCCTAGTGCATTGTCAGTTGACTTAGATTCTTAGATTTGAAAGTTTGCCTTGTTCTCTTTAATTTGTCAGAAAAATCTGAAATTGGAAAAACCCACAACTTTTAGTAACCATTGAAAACTCTGAAATAAAACATACACATCTGCCATTGAAAGATGCTTGTCTAAATAGAAACAATTTACATTGGTTCTACATGATGGCTAGGCTTTCCAAAGTAGGGAAATAAGCCAATGAGCCTATATTTCTACATTCACTTTTCATTCAAGCTTGTTGTACAGAAGATAATATGTTTTCTCATTTTGGAGGTTGTGGTGTATCACTGGGAAGGAGAGTCTTTATAAATGCATATTGGACTCAAGCCATTTTGTGCTTTGTAGGTTAAAATCAGCACCTTGGATTGTGCCAAGAACATTCACTGAAACCAGTGAGTCCATTGCAGTGTGGCCCATCCTGTTTTTGGTGGCTTACCCTGTTAAAAGGCAGGCCCCAGGTATATTCTTCTTGCAGTAATCAGTCAGGGGCAGCTACATACAGAGAATACTGTAGCAGTCCAGTGTTTTGTGATTGTGACAGGAGACAACCCTCCAAATAAGTTCCATTTCGATCAGTGAGAATTGTTTTCAGGGGTATTTAAGCTTCTGTCAGGTCAAGATACAAGTCAGGTAGAAATATCTCTTATGGCTTGAAAGAGGAAGGCACTTGTATCTAGCAGAAACCATTGGTCTTTCCCTTTTTGAGCTTGGCATGTAATGAAGGGAGAGTGGTGTTAATGAATTATTTATACATTTGCTTTCTATATTTGCCAATACTCTGTTTTGGTGTATAGGGCGTACTTCTTGGTCTTTCACAAGCTATGTAAAATAGTGCTGAGCTGGTGGTGAGAGTGCAGGATATAAGGACTGCAGTCCCTTAGTGTACATTTGAAGTCTGCATCTGATCCTATAAGCATCATAAATTGAGGCCTAGGGAAGTGCTAGAGTAAATGTCCTTGAAAAATCCCAGTGTGCATTGCTCCCTTTTTTTTGACCCCTTTGTGCTTTTAACATACTGTATATACATTTGTTGGTACTTTCACCATTCCTGTCTACCTGATGGGAGAAGCTTTATTTGCTAAATTTGTGTGATTATTCTGTTAAAGGGTCAGCGCAATTTTGACAACCCTTTGTGGAACATCTATTCTGTGACGCTGCATTGAAACGGTGCACAGCTAAAGCTGAGCTGGTGATCAGTGACGACACCCTCGTGCTATTACAATAAGTCCAGTTTTGAAATGAAATTGGTGTTTATAATAGTGACAGTGCATCCCAGTCTTTACAACATAGTGCTTTTGATGGACAGCTGCCAATGTGGACCATTGACTGGTGATTGTTGCCAGGTGTGGCAGTGATTAAGGATAATTATACTACCAATCTTTTATATGCACACATTTTTGTGCAGTAGTTGTAGATCTAGTATGAAGAGGATGCTCTTATTCCCAGAGGTGAGCAGTAAAACAGTTTGCACAATTGCCCATAAAGAACACACAGGCATGCTACATTCGTGTCCAGTGCCTTGTTCCTTCACATGGAGGACTTTGTTCATTGCTTGTGAACCCAGTGGAAGAAAAAATTACTGATTTATGTAGGTGCTATGGAACACACAGAGTGTGAGTGTATTACTGACCAGCAATGGAACTGAAGTGGTTGTGGGGTGTTAAAACACCACAGCTGCAGATTGGGAATGAAGGCTGGCTTTTTTCTTTGGCATTTGATTTTATTTCTTTCAAGAAAAAGAGAAAGGCGAATCACACATGCTCTTGGACAAGGCCTTCCGCATTCCATTTATACTTGGAAATCACTGACCAGATGTAAAAGAAAAAAGAAAAAAAGAAAGTGGGTGAGGGCATTCAAAGGTGTGTGTGTGTTTTGGAGATTTGTGGGGTTTTATTTTTTGTTTTATTACAAAGGAAGTCTTATGCTGACTGTGTAAAGGAAATGGAAAAATTGTAACTTTCCAGTGCAATTGGTGGCTTCCTACTGTGTGCTAGTCTGAGGTGGCAAGATGTTAATGACTCTGTTCCTCTGGGAGCTTTTCCTGCTCTAGGGATTCTATCCAGAAGTGAGGAGCATAATGCTTTATTTGGATCAGTGCAAACACCTACCTGTAGTTCAGAGACAAGCTAAGCTGTGATTTGCATCAGTGTGGCTTACCACTGGCTGAAAACAGTCTAAGCAGTAATGGTGTTAAGTCGCTGCAATTCCTCTTCAGTATAGACCAGTATTATGGTTGATTTTTGGTGATGGTCACCAGCAGCTTTATGGGAAGGGCTGTAAATTTTTAGGTCAGATGTTAATGGTGCACATACTCTAGGGACCCAAATCTAGAACAAAACTAAGATGCCTTAGCAGATTTTATAATTTAAAATTTGTTGTTCAACTTATTAATTAATCATTTGCTGTACTCTTATTGTGCGAGAGAGACAGAGAGAGGGAGAGAGAGAGATGATGCACAGAGAGGCATAAAGCTTTTAGGATAGGTTTCATAATCTTAATACTGGTAACGTGTTTCTTCTGTTGGTTTGCTCTTATTTTTTTGGTAAAACGACTCCTGCTGCTCTTTCCCATTTAAGTCTCCTGAAATTGTGTGTGTGTGCTTAAAAAGGAAGAAATAGGGGGGAAAGAATAAGGGTGACATTCAACTAAATTCTCTAACTTAGTCATGTTCATTAATTTCAGTGGGTCTACTCTGAGTAAAACTTAATTGAATATCATATTAAGATAACAGTATTTGACTCTTTTTCTGTATTAATGATACCATGACAGTACGTTAATTCCCCCCCCCCAACCAAGTCAGGCCGGAGGTCTGTTTCATAGGACAGCAGTGTGTTATTTTGCACCTGAAGCTACTAATGATGGCAACTTTAATTGTACAAAAAGCAAGGTCAGTATCTCTTCTTGGATGAGAGCTGTCCCTGTAGATCTGCCAGGTCTTTTCATCCCCCCTCACTTTTCATGAATAAGGCACACTCTTGAGCTTTGACGCTTGAAATAAAGAACACCTGTTTGGGGCTGTGATGATATATAGACTAAGTGTTAGGCTTTTAAGAGGGATTACATTCTTCTACCAACTTTGCTGCATATGTGATCAGACAGCACTTGAATTAGGGGTCCTCTCCAGAGGTCCTAAATAATGATGATTTGTGCTCATGATGCTATTTTTTTGGGGGGGGGATGTCACACATTACCACACTTTCAACACTGTTTGTACTTATAAAAACACTGCTTCATTTCCAGTCAGTGCACCCATCCCGTAACCTGCTGAAATCCTGTGACCTTTTACACCACAAATGTTCTGGTTTATTTTTTGTCCCGCTTTTGTTATGGTATAATATTGGGGAAGTATTGCAGAACAAAGGGACCCAGGTGGCGCTGTGGTTAAACCACTGAGCCTAGGGCTTGCTGATCAGAAGGTCGGCGGTTCGAATCCCTGTGACGGGGTGAGCTCCCGTTGCTCGTTCCCAGCTCCTGCCAACCTAGCAGTTCGAAAACACGTCAAAAATGCAAGTAGATAAATAGGAACCACTACAGCGGGAAGGTAAACGGCGTTTCCATGTGCTGCTCTGGTTTGCCAGAAGCGGCTTTGTCATGCTGGCCACATGACCTGGAAGCTATACGCCGGCTCCCTCGGCCAATAATGCGAGATGAGCGCGCAACCCCAGAGTCGGTCACGACTGGACCTAATGGTCAGGGGTCCCTTTACCTTTACCTTATTGCAGAACAAACTAAAAGAGAATAAACCCATGTTGAGACCATGTTGCAGAACATGCCTGCCATAAAGCAGCAGCCTGAAGCAGGCCTGGGCCCTTTTCCAGCCTAATGGTGTGACTCTTTCTCCTTTCTTTGGCTCTACAAACTACTCAACCAGTGGTGTAGCAGAGCACATAGTCGATGGTGCTCACAATGGCTGTGTATTTTGGATTTCTAAACTGGCTTGTTATCAGGGAAAGGTTTACATAAGAGGAGGGGCTAGGACATTTAAATTTTTTTTTTTTGTAATTGTCAGCCAGAAATTCAGTTAGTACTAGAAGTTCGGAAACAGTAAAGCAAAATTATTTTCTATTCATCCTATATATAATAATAATCCTATATAACAATGTGCTTGCTTTTAACATATATGTAAAAATGGGACAAAGTGGAGAGGCAGGAATAAAATAACATGGACACAATTTTCAGAATGATAATAATTTCATTATTTGTATAAAACAATAATTTTGTACAAATAATAAAATTATTTGTTTAAAATCCTGCCAGTTGTGCTTAAGTCTTAGCTAGCTGGCCCTGTATGCACAACATGGAATTTGTGGCCTTGCATGCACATACGTAAGCTGCACACATGTGAAAGGGATTCCATGGGTATAACATTGGCAAATATGGGGGGAAATATGCTTATGTCACACTGAAATAACTGAGCTTTAACCACACATGAACTTCTTTAAATAAAGCCTAAGTATGCTTAATTTTAGTTACAGGTAGGTAGCTGTGTTGGTCTGAGTCGAACCCTCTGAAACCCTCTGAATATACATAAGGGTTTGGTGAATTCTGTTTCAGTGTATCTGACGAAGTGTGCATGCACACGAAAGCTCGTACCAAAATAAAAACTTAGTTGGTCTTTAAGGTGCTACTGAAGGAATTTTTTAATGCTTAATTTGTTAGGGGTTCTGTTTATGGGGTAGTTGGACTGCATTGACTTCAGTCTAATTTATGTTCCCAAAAGCATTGTTAGAATTGCAGCCTGGAATTCTGATCCAGAAACCTTTACTGAAAAAAGTAACTTCACTTTTAAAGTATAAAACAGTCTTACTTTTGACTACTGAATAATTTCAGTAGTCATCCTTCTTGCATGTTATGAATATTAAGCTGCTGTCCTTCATACAAATTTGATATAAAATAATGATCTATGTTGGATATTTCAGCATAACATAGGCACACAATTTCTGTTTCATGTACAGTCTGCTATACTAATGAATTTAAAACTAGTACTTCATTCTGTAATTAAACTTGGAGATTGGTTTTCTGCTTTGTAGCTGATTATTATTGTGTACAAAAGGACAGAGGGCTGATTTCTGTGTTACAGTAATAGGTGCAATATCCTCTGGTATACCAATTACCTCTTACATGTTTTAATTGGCATGTAAGGATTAAACCTTTAATGGAAATTTCAGAGTATTCACACATTCGTCAATTCCTTGGTGAAACATTTCGTATTATTATTGCAGACTTTTGTTCATTTACTGTGACATATGATTCTGTGTGTAGGGCCTAGACTAGAGGCTAAGCAATGGATTATGGGAGGTTAAGATGTCCTGACCCCCACCCCCCCCACCCCCAAAAGAAGATCTCAGCCACTTTTTGGAGAGGCTGTTTAGATGCTCATGAGAATGGCCCAACATATCCTACACTTGCAGGATAAATTTGGGTATTATGTATATAAATCTATATGTGCAATAGAAAGCTACCGTGTATATATTAACAGAAGCTGATGTTTTACATGAAGGTACTGTTTCTTTGTCTTCAAGAGGGCATTCTGTTTGGAGATGTGTATACGCCTCCCTGTTAAAATTTTGGGCTAGCATCCTAAGAGCTACAGTACTTAGGTGTCTCCAATATCTTGGATGCCCTTAGTGGAGTTACTGACCCCCCCCTTTGAACAGCAGACACCCCCCCCCCACCAGACTGCAAATTGCTTTTGAAAGTCTCCACAGTTTCAGAAGTAACTTGCTTTCTGACACTGGGGACCTAGGTTGAAGAAATACAGGTTGAAAGTTGTGAATTCAGCATGGCTGTGTCATTCTTTGGATTCATGCTCTTGTATGGCCGTTTTCCTGTGCCACTTAACAAATTCATATACTGTATATGTCACAGCCTAAATGTTCAATCAGTATTGGCATATTATTTTTGATGCATATACTGTATAGAAGAGAAAGCCAGCCAGAAGTTCTAGTAGTGTTTCCTACGGCAAGGTGTTAAAGCCACAAATGCAGTTTTAATAGAAAAATGATTTCCTCTTGTGGAGTTAGTTAAGCTCTGAGGATTTCTATACATTCACACAAAGTAAATGCACATTAAAAATTATATTTACTATCCATCTCTTCCACATGTGGAAGCCAGGTGATCTTTGACTCTCCCACACAGTGAACAAGAGGTTGGCAAATGAAAGATGAGTTAGGGAAACAAAGGGGATAAGCCAATACGTACTGCTAATTTCCCTCCTCGTGAATTCCCCTTTGCTTCTCACCCCTCTTGCCTCTGAGGCTCGTTGGTGTGCTTTGCCTCAGGGCTCATAAAAATACCTAGTTGCTTAAAACGTTGACTGCCACCTGTGACTGTTACAAAGGTTTAAGTAGCTACAAAGGTAAATACAATGTAAAATGTCATTATATAAAATGCCAGTGCCAGTTAATGTTGTACTGTAAATACAATGGTACAGTAATGCAGAATGTGTGCATGAAACCTATGTGTGCAGCTATCCACCTGGAGAATGTGGGACAAAATGACAAAATAGCTTCTCAGCCTCTGTTTCTCCTGGAGAGCTCCATTGCAAGGGAGCACCATCACATTCATTATTTGTCGAGTGTTTACAACCTCCTAAGTGCTTTGTAAAGATACAAGTAGATACTGAAATTCTAAAAAAGACAAGGCACAATAGAGAAGGGGAAAGATGAGCAGAGGAGAGTCACCATGAATTGTACAAAGGATAAACTAAGGAAATACTGGAGCACTTGCACTGAAAAGTGCAGCCCCAAGAACCTGTAATGAGATCAGTGGTCTTCAACTTGTTCATAAATGATTTGGGGTTTAATGCTGGATGGTAAGATGGCCACATATGCTGATGAGACCAAATTGTTTAGAGTGGTAAAAACAAAAAGGGGTTGTCAGGTGCTTCAGAAGGAACTGTCCAAAGTGTGTAAATGAACATTGACATGTAAAACGGTGTAAGCAAATGTAAGGTTATAAAGATTGGGATGAAACACCCACCCACCCCAAGCTTCACATATAGGTTAATGCAGGCATCCCCAAACTTCGGCCCTCCAGATGTTTTAGACTGCAATTCCCACCATCCCTGACCACTGGTCCTCTTAGCTAGGGATCATGGGAGTTGTAGGCCAAAACATCTGGAGGGCCACAGTTTGGGGATGCCTGGGTTAATGGGATCTGAACTGGCAGTGACAGGCCAGGAAAGAGATATTGAGCTTATGGTGGTGGGGGGATGTCAACCCAGTGTGTGGCAACTGAAAAAGGCGAATGCAATGATAGGGGTCATAAAAGGAGGTATTTAAGATAAAACTGCACTATCATAAAGACTTTATGCTAATATATGAAGTGAGCACACTTGGACCCCTGGTTGCCACACCTTATAAAGGATATTGTTAGAGCTGGTATAAATAAAGATGCCAATAACCTTAAAATATCCAGGGTACCAAAATTTCAAATAGAGTGAATAGTTGGTGGACCAAGTACTGTAATAAAAGTACAACGACATGGCTGCAAATGGAGATCCGGGGAAAGGAATAGATGATGTATACAACAACATAGCAAAACGTGGTGATCCTATCTAGACTTACTGAGGGAGATTAAAATTACAGTAATGGTAAGAGAAGTATGTCTGGGAATAATAGGCAACCACGAAAGATCAGATACGCCTGATGCTAGTTAGACAAAGATTTGGCTGGTTATTTCAGTGTAATTGGTTAAATTCAACCCCCCAACTTGTTCTCTAGCCCACTGCTCTTTCTGTGGGTATAGCTCCCATGCTTTTCCACCCACGTTCCTCATACATATGCCATCTTCTATCTGACTTCTACATCCCAGACCACTATTTTCTTAATTGCCTTGCCAACTGACTCTCCCCCCCCATCACCTTCCTTAACTCCAGGATCTATTCAACTTTAAAGCCTTGCTTCTTTCCTAACATCCCTTCTTTCTTGCTAGTAATGCTCAGACCTTCCTACTCCTGTGGGATGTTTTCATCCAGGCATGCTGAGCGTTCCCCTTTCAGGGCAGGTACATTGATAGTCCATGAATGTCCTTTCCCCCCTTCCTGCTTTGTTTGAACATTCCATGAAATCTCTGCAGCTCAGCCAGTGGCTGGCTGGGTAGTTTGCCTGCAGCAGCAGGAAACAGCCAGTTTTTAGTCCACTAGTGCTAAAGAGTGTGGAATTTCTACCTACACTGCTGTCACTTACATATTGTATTCTCTTTCCACTGTGTTCTGTTGGGAAGGAGGATAGGATTAAAACAGTTGTTTACTCGGTGTGGGATTCCTATGAAAATTCAAATGAGTGCAACACATCTGTGTCATATATCAGTATTCCTATAAGTCTAACAAAAGAATGGGAGTTTTGTTCCTTCAGTGATTTACTGCTCCCCCAACAAAGGAAGGGGAGGGGGGCAACTTCTCCTTATCCAAGCCCTTTCACACATTTAGCTGTCAGCCTGAATGGGAGCTGGCAAGAAGTTGGTGCTATCCTTTGACATTAACAACATGCATTTTCTTGCCAAACTGCTACAGCATTAGGACAGTATGGGTGCCACATTTCTTAATGAAAGGGTGAAGTGAGGAGAAAGTGGATGTACCAGACTGCATTGTAGTAAAACTGTTGCAGAAATAAGCCCTTACTTTTTTTCTGTAACAGTTAGGGCTCCTGACATGAAGGTGTCATGTTGAAGCAAGGGATCCCTTGAAAAACACCCCCACCCGCCACAACTCAGATGGTTGTCCATCTGACCTTGCCTTGCCTTGTATCTTTGAATTGTTCTTTCTGTGTGGCAACAGTCACACTCTTACTTAGTTGCAGATGGGCCTCTGAGGCGGATCTCATTTGGAGAGCTGTCATTCATTTTAGTCTCACTTACTTTCATTCCACACTGGGTTTTGTTTGCTTGGTGCTTCTATATTGCTGAAAATTGGTTGTGTCGATAATAAACATTATGTGACTGCAGTTTTATGGAGAGAGACTTTTACACAAGAAGGAAAGAAGTTCATGACATTTCAAGTTTCTGCCGT
The DNA here is from genome assembly GCF_965207765.1 of Zootoca vivipara. NCBI lineage: Eukaryota > Metazoa > Chordata > Lepidosauria > Squamata > Lacertidae > Zootoca > Zootoca vivipara. Next base: position 7,189,747 of record NC_142586.1, on the reverse strand, counting down.
ACATAATTTTTGAATGACCTTAT
>NC_142586.1:7074724-7184724 GCF_965207765.1 Zootoca vivipara | reverse complement strand
ATTAAGATGATGTGTTTTGATTTGTCTCAGTTGATATTGCATTAATTCTCTGTCAGCAACACTGCAAAACAGTAAATAACGTGCTATTATGTTGCGCACATGCACACCACACACAAATTGTGTAGGATGACCAGTGAGTCACTGAGATGTTTTTAAAAGCTTACTACTAAAAGCTAATTAAAATCATTTCTGTTGATAAAGGGAGACATGGAAGGATTGTGCCGTGATTGTTTTCCTTAAAAAGTTAATTTATAGCCAATTTTTTCCTATCTGAATGTTACTTTCAAATGCACCCAGTGATAAGAAGCAACATCTGTTTTCTGTTGAATAGTACAAGAGTGCTCTGCATGGGGCTGAGTGTACACTGTTCACATGAAGCCATTGTTGCTCTGATTCCTCCCTGCTTTTTATCTTGATGCTGGGTCCATTTGCCCATATACCATGTGGCAAACAGCTGACACATATTGACTATTAGGGATCTTAGGCCTAATTATGAGTGATGTATTTAAACGTTCCCATGCTTGTCTTTTGTATGCAGTTCAAGGCTTATGTAAATTGCACTGTTGTAGACCACTCCCAATTTCCTAAGAGTAGCAGATTGTTAGGGTGGGGTTTTTTTTGGGGGGGGGATCCTGTAAAAGCTAATATTAGTCTTTCTCACAGCCCTATGAAATTTGCTGTTATCTAAGGTTGCAAAGCATGTTTTACTTTAAAATTAGAGTATATATTGCCATATTATATAAAGAGAGAGAGAGAGAGCATGTGCACTTGGGTTCAGGGACAGACAAATTCACCAGCCTAAAAAGGGTGTTATTTCTGTTTTAAAAATATTCATTCCCATTCTTCAGAAACTTGCAATATTTTGGACTAGAATGTGGTCTAAACCTCCCTTTAAATCCATCTCAGTTAAAAGAAAAGAACTCACCCTGAAACTCACTTACAGATGGTACCTAACACCACAGAATCTAGCACTGATACGCTCAGGAGCCTCGCCAAAATGCTGGAGAGGATGCACCTCCACAGGTACATACCTCCACATGTGGTGGGAATGTCCCCAAATCCAACTTTTCTGGACATCAGTCATACATGAAATATGCAAAATAACTATACAAGTATTAGAAGTCACCCCAGAACTGGCCCTACTCAACATCTTCCAAGGCATCACTGCCTGCTTACATTATAAAGAGCTCATAACCCCCCTACTCTCAGCAGCCAGAAGCACCATAGCCAGACACTGGAGAGACCTATCAGGAGTAAACATGGACCAATGGTATCGAATAGTATGGGAAACAGCCTTACTAGAAAAACTAACTAATAAATTGAAACTGACACATGTACAAATAGAAGAAAACGTCTTCACTCTGATATGGTTCCCCTTTATCACATACAGTGGACGCTCGGGTTGTGAACGTGATCCGTGTGGGAGGCACGTTCGCAACCTGCAGTGCTCCGTCTGCACACGCGCGGGTCGTGATTCGGTGCTTCTACGCATGCACAAAGTGTGATTTAGCGCTTCTGCGCCTGCGCGAGTGCCTAAACCTGGAAGTAACCTAGAAGTACTTCCGGGTTCGGTGCGGGACGCAACCTGAAAAGACGCAACCTGAAGCGTCTGTAACCCGAGGTATGACTGTACATAGCCCAACAATACAACAAGCATCCGCCAACAGCATACGAATCAATATGGCTAACTTGACCCCAACCCCACCCCCATAAACAAATTCACTACAGCCAACCAAAGACAACCTACCAAACCCTAGGTCACCCCACAACCTCTCTTACCACCAAGGAAATAATAACAAGTGAATAGAAAGAGAACCCACTAAAGAGACGCTGACACAAAACCTCACACATACACTAAGTAGAAAAATAGAAGCATTGCCATCCCATTCTACCCCACCTTCCCCCCTCTTTTCTTCCCAGCCTTATATGACATGCAACACTAATGTCTCACAACAAATGAACCTGATCTGTAGAAAACACAATCTGAAAAAAGAGACAAGGCACATATTTTTGTAAACTAAGAAATCTTTAATAAAAATTATTATTATTATTATTTAAAAAGAAACTTGCAATATTTGGCAATATTTGTGTTTTCTTCCTCTGTGTAATGTGCAGAATATTGCTTGTTTTGTTTTTAGTCATTTGCTTAATTCTCGCCCAACAGCCTTCCTGGAACAGAGATCACGATGACACAGCGTCAACACGTTCAGGAGGTACACCGGGACCCTCCAGTGGGGGACATACATCACACAGTGGTGACAACAGCAGCGAACAAGGTAGAAATCATGCTTTGAATCCTGTCTGATTGTGGGGCATCATCGCTCCAATATGCTGGCATTAAATAAGTGCTTCATATATATAATAGACGTGAATACTGAGGCGGGGTTCTGATGTTGACAGCATGTCTTCCTTCGGTGCGTAAGGATAAATGACCATCCTTGATTTTCCATACAAGCAGGCCTTGAGCAGCAGGTGCCTATCTAGTGGAGCTTCTGGGTGGTGGTTCTTTCTAGTCCTACAGATGTTAAGACTAGAGAAGGCCACAGTGTATGGTTTAAGGCCATGATCAAAGTTTGTGGTTTCGGTAACAAAGGCAGTTTGGGCCTAAGCTGCATCATCTTCAAACTAGGGAACTGAACGTGGTCAATATGTGCCTTTTTGTTGCCTTGCTGAGAGTAGCAGTTGGCATAGTGAGGTGGAGCTGCCATCCTGGCACTGGAATGCAGCAGAGCAGAGCACTGAATGCATGGACACCCCAGCAGAGCATATCTAGTGCTTCCACCAGTGCAGCTACACAGTCCTGACCTCAGCATTGCCCTCTATAGTTATGCAGTGATGATAACATTAAGCAGTACGTACAGTGCTGTTTCATGATGTGTTTCATTATTGTCTTCCAGTCAGGCAAGTTAGTAGCCTTACAGTTCAGTCCTATACATGTCTAATCAGAAGTCCAATTGACTTCAGTGACGTTTTCTTCCTGGTGAAAACAATAACAACAACAATTATTATTTACTAGTATCATGAAGCCCGTTAAAATAACAGGTGCTAGAGGAGACCTGTTGCTCTAGCAACCTCGGGGACATGCACAGAGCTGATGAAGTGGCGGGTCTGCGCTCCAAGTCCCAATGGATAGAACTGACTTGATGGGGTGGGAGTTAGGAGAAGGCCTTGATTTCTTTCCTCATCCACTGAGGCCAGCAAGCGGCCCTACGAATTCCCTTCCCGGACCTCCTACCTCAGCCCGGCTCGAGCGCCGCAGCGGCCTGCCCGCCTCATTCTCTCTCCCACCGGTGTTGCTCCTTGCATGGATGAGCCGCCGAGCCATGCCCTGAGGAGGCTGGGCCCGCCTCTCCCGTCAGGGCCTACAAAGAAGAAGCAGCAGCAGCACCCGGCGAAGGGGAATGGGCGGTCCTCGTGCCCGCCTTGCCACCTTACCCTGGCTCGTCTCCCTGCTGGGCCGAGCGGGCGCCAAGCTCCCCTCTCCGAAGTGTGTCTGCGCTCCAAGTCCCAACGGCTGTCCGTGGGGCACATGCGCAGTAGCGCAATCCCACGGACACACGGACTGGACGCAGAGACACTTGCACTTTATTATATAGGAAATGCTGCCCAGGGACGCAGGTGGCGCTGTGGCCTAAAGCACTGAGCCTCTTGGGCTTGCCGATTGGAAGGTCAGCGGTTCGAATCCCCGCGACGGGGTGAGTTCCAGTTGCTCTGTCCCAGCTCATGCCAACCTAGCAGTTCGAAAGCATACCAGTGCAAGTTGATATATTAGGCACTGCTGTGGTGGGAAGGTAAACGGCTCTGGTTTCCGGCACGGTGTCCTGTTGCGCTAGAAGCAGCTGAATCCTGCTGGCCACATGACCCGGAAAGCTGTCTGTGGACAAACACAGGCTCCCTCGGCCTGAAGTGAGATGAGGGCCACACCCCATAGGCATCTATGCCTGGCATTAACTGTCCAGGGGTCCTTTACCTATATTCTGCCCATCTGACTGGGTTGCCTCAGCCACTCTGGGCAGCTTCCAGCAAAGTAAAACATCAAACACAGTATAACATCAAGCATATAAAGGGCTGGGTTCAGATGTCTTCTAAAAGTCAGGTGGTTGTTTATTTCCTTGCCATCTGATGGGAGGGAGTTCCACAGGGCGGGCGTGACTACCGAGAAGACCCGCTGCCGGAACATAATTGCAGTCTTAGTTCTCAATTCACATCAATAGTTGATGCTCAAATTACATACTGCCGAAGTTTTGGCATTGTTTTCTTTTAGAAACTACAACACAAACTAGTGTAGTCTTCAGCCTTTTTAGCTCCTGGACCCCATTTTATGTCATTTGTGCAGCATGGAATCCACATAATTTTTTTTTTTACCATGTATGTCCATTTTTCTACTCCTGTTTTTTCCTATTCCCGCACATTGTGCCAACATTTCCAATTGTGTATTGGGGGGGATGGGGACGGATGGATGGACGGACAGACCCCTAAACAAAAAACATGTTTTGCAGTGTAGCCCTGAGTGACCCAGCTTAGCCGAGAGGGTGATCCACCACTTGTTGATCTTGGCCCAGCTAGAGGACAAATTGATAGGTGACAGAGGTTCCTGAAGGAGAAGGGACAGAGCTATATTTGAATGTTTTAGTGAACTTAATTGAGGTATAGTGCACAAAAAATATTAAACATAGACTACACTTGTTCCAGTTATACTTGTATATCTGCTGCCCGTACTTCCCATATTCTGCCAATTTGCCAGAATGCCAAATTCATTTACAGTTTTTTTTTAACCCACAATTAATTCACTGATGAAGAAAGAGCTGGGGCTTAGTTTTCTTGCTTTGTCTGTTTGTGTATAGGATGTGTGACATCAATCAGTACTGTCTTTTTAAAAAAAGACAATGTGTGAAAAACTCTAAAAAAATTTTTTTTACATTAGCAAAGACCAACTGCAACAAATTTCATGTTAATTAAATGCAATTAAAATTTCAAAAGGACCCTTAATCTGAATATAAAGAGAATTCTTTTATTGAAGTAGACTCTGAACCTACAATAGGTATAAACTTTTAAAATGTAGTTTTATGATCCCGGTTCATTCAAGTTCTGTTGGACAACAAAGGAATTGTGTGTTCAAAAAAGGGGTAGGGAGGTAGGTTTAATAGGACTCATTAGAATTGCAATGCAAAATCCTACATTTAATTAGATTAGGTTTTTTAAAAAACTAGATTAGTTTTTAAACTAAAGTAGCGTTCTATTTTTTGTGTGTGTCCACATGTAAGGATTCAGGCTTAAATTGTGACCAATATCTTCATATGGCCTTTTAAGCATTCAAACCACTTTATTGTTTAAATAAAAGTTGCTGACATCACCACAAGTAAAGCCTAGTAAAAATGTGGCCTGGTATGGTAAACTCTTGAAGAGCTGAAGCAGAAACTGGCAACCTTCTGACCTCTGACTTTTACTGGAAAATGATATGCAACATAAATTTAAGGGGCCTTTTCTCTTTCAAGTATTTCTTCATATGTGTGTTGCAGTTCACAGTAGTTTAGGTGTGCTGACACTTCTGAGGTATTTCCACAAATTTATTTATTTTTTTAACATAAATGGCTGTAAAACAACAGGCTCATCATGAATAGGAACACAAGGCTAAACCTTCCCCATTTCTCTAATCAACATAAAATCGAAAGATGGCTGCTGGAGATGACTGTGATTTTTTTCGGCAGGTGGGAATGGAGATGAGAATGTGGGTTGCTTTGGGAATAAGTCTGTTCTCAGAGAACTGTTGCAGGGTATCCAAAGAGGGAAGGGATCCACTTGGAAATTTTCCTGCGTGTTTCTGCAGCTGTGTAGCACCCATTCACTTTAATGGGATTTATGCTAGGGAGTGCCCCAGCGCATTGCGCAGCTTTCTCCAATTCATTTCCATGGAGACACTGTGACTCCTAATGAAGTAATCCCAACCCCTGGTTCATTTTTTTGTTGCACCAGTTCCAGGATGGCATGGGAGAGAGGTCTGGATCAGGCCCATCACCAGTAGCTGGGCTGGCTGAGGATCCAGCAGATCCTTGGCTGTTCCAGCTCAATCCCATCTCCAGAAACACCTCATTTGCTTCCACCCACACTTTTGGGAGAACAGCAGGGACTCCCACAACGGTGGAGGTCCCCTGATGGCAGAGCTGAGAGATGGCACACTTCTACTGCATCCAAATCCATTTAGTGGGGTAAATTGATTACCTCTTTGGGTACCTTTGAAAATTTGTGGTTTGACATTTCAGTTTCAGTTAACTGAAATATGTATGTCATTCACACATAAAATCTTGTATGGTAATCCTGAACAAGGTAACAAGTTGAGATTGTTTTAATTTTCCCTAGACAAAATCCACTACTGGTTTTCCTTCTACAGAACTGATCTGGATTTTCTCACAAAGTTCTGAGCAAGTGCTGAATTCCATTCTGAACTGGTTCTGATGATAGCAGGGCTGTAGTCAGGAAAACTGACCACCCAAAAGCAAGAGTCTGGATCAGGGTAGAGGGGTACGGAGGTAGAGGCAAGTGTGGTTCTCCCCAGGGCTTCTTTGATCTGGAACTCGCTGGAACTCAGTTCCAGCACCTCTCAGGTGGGCATCATTGCCATTATAAGAGAACAAGGTGGGTGTTTATGGTGCTTTCTGGCATCTCTTTCTCTCCATCACTGTCTCTGGAATCTGGAAGACTTTGAGGATATTTTTGGAGCTTTGCCAGTTGCATAGGCCAGTTGTTGACCCCAAATTCCTCAATGATCATAGAACCCCTTAATTATATAAGCAGACATATATAAGTTCACCTCTTTCCTGCTGTGAATATTCCTGATAGATCAGTTATGGCAATGCCTTCTATGGTAAGGTGTATGTTGTAAAGCAAGCTTCCTCAACCTCGGCCCTCCAGATGTTTTGAGACTACAGTGCCCATCACCCCTGACCACTGGTCCTGCTAGCTAGGGATCATGGGAGTTGTAGGCCAAAACATCTGGAGGGCCGAGGTTGAGGAAGCCTGTTGTAAAGAGTAAGCTTTAATGACTTAGTAGAGGTTAGTCTACCTTGGCAGAAGGCTTATAAAGAAGCCTTTTAGCATTAAATAGGAATAACGCCTTTACTAAAATAGGCTGTGTACACAATTGCTGGCTTAAAATGCAGTCAGGTTGTTCTTTTTCTCAATTTGGATCAAAGCTAGTTTGGAGAAAAACACAGCATTTTATAAGAAATGACAGGGTAGATACAGGATATAGATGAATTATTATTATTATTATTATTTACTATTTATACCCTGCCCATCTGGCTGGGCTTCCCCGGCCACTCTGGGCGGCTTCCATCAAACACCAAAATACACCAAAATATCACAGATTAAAAACTTCCCTAAACAGGGCTGCCTTTAGGTGTTTTCTAAATGTCTGAATGGTGGCTAATGTTGTATGTAGACCACTTCCCACACTAATTGTGAGAGTGCACTGGATACAGAGTAAATGGAGTGTGTACATATAGCCATGGTCCCCATAAGCAACTATTTTTCTAGTAACTGTGAATTATCACAGTACAGAGCTCATTCAGGGAGCCCATGCTGTAACTCTACATCAGTGTTGTGCTGTGTTTCTATCTCTGTGTTTATAATTAAGAAGACAAAATAATTAAAAGCAGGTCTAGGCCAGCTGTGTGTTCATGGAGGCTGAGGTAGACCTTGTGTATATAGGAAAGTAAACTTGATGGGAGGGGGAATAAAGCAGCCATGGCAACCATGGAGTGAACTGCGGTATTCTCCCTGGTCTTTTTTGTATGGGGCGGGAATTTCATTACTTGCCCAGTCTCTGTGTAGCAAGAAAGCTTTTCCTTCTTGCATGAGTTAGAGTAGTTGCTTTCATGCACAATGTGTGGCATTTTGCAAACCTGACATCCAATAAAAATGGGTGGTTTTTTTAATTATGAAAAAGTAATATGTAATAAAAAAGTAATATGTAATAATATTCTTGGATCCAGAGTAGTCTGCGTGGAACTCACACAACAGGACTTTCCCATCTCTCTACTCACTGCAGCTCCCCGAGGTCCTCTTCTGAAACTGCAGGGGATGTGGAGGGGGGGGGGAATCCACTTGGCCGCAAGCATACATCTTCTGAGCAGGGGCAACTGATTTAATCTCTTTCCCTTTCAAACCTGTGGAGGGGCTTGTATTGGGCTCAGAGAAGAAACTAGACAAGCTGTGTTCATCTTCTGGCTTAAGCCCAAGGCAACCCACTTGCCATGACTTCAGGACCAAAGCAAGGGGCAGAAAGCTCAGACAGCTGCCCTTCCATCCATCCTCAAAGCCACTACAGAGAATGGAGAGCTAGTCAGTCTGCTTGAGCCTGGGAGCAAGGATGTGAGGTGAGCAGTGTGGTTTTGAAGCAAAGCGTCAGCTGCAGTAGAGGTCACCAATGCAAGCTCTGCGGGGCCAAGTTCCAGCCACCATCTCTCTTCCCAAGTTGGGTGCTTGCTTTCTGGCTCCAACAAAATGACTTCAACAGCTTTGTTGTTGTTTAGTCGTGTCCGACCCTTCGTGACCCCATGGACCAGAGCATGCCAGGCATTCCTGTTTTCCACTGCCTCCTGCAGTTTGGGCAGACTCATGTTGGTGGCTTCGAGAACACTGTCCAACCATCTCTTCCTCTGTCATCCCCTTCTCCTTGTGCCCTCCTTCTTTCCCAACATCAGGGTCTTTTCCAGGGAGTCTTCTCTTCTCATGAGGTGGCCAAAGTATTGGAGCCTCAGCTTCACGATTTGTCCTTCCAGTGAGCACTCAGGGCTGATTTCCTTAAGAATGGATAGGTTTGATCTTCTTGCAGTCCATGGGACTCTCAAGAGTCTCCTCCAGCACCATAATTCAAAAGCATCAATTCTTCGGCGATTAGCCTTCTATATGGTCCAGCTCTCACTTCTGTACATAACTACTGGGAAAACTATAGCTTTAATTATACGGACCTTTGTCGGCAAGGTGATGTCTCTGCTTTTTAAGATGTTGTCTAGGTTTGTCATTGCTTTTCTCCCAAGAAGCAGGTGTCTTTTAATTTCGTGACTGCTGTCACCATTTGCACTGATCATGGAGCCCAAGAAAGTAAAATCTCTCACTGCCTCCATTTCTTCCCCTTCGATTTGCCAGGAGGCATAGCTGCCAAGTCTCCCGTTTTCCCCGGGAAACCCCCGTTTTAAAAGCTGTTTCCCGCTGACATCCCGAATGGCGAAATATCCCATAATTCCCCTAGATTTCTTCCGGTGCCGCTCTGCCCATGTCTGGGCACCGGAAATTGCTTCTACGCATGTCTGGACATGCGTAGAAGCGACTTCCGGTGCCGGCGCTGCTGATCCCGTATTTTTCTAACCGGGACTTGGCAGCTATGCCAAGAGGTGATGGGATCAGTGGCCATGATCTTAGTTTTTTTGATGTTGAGCTTCAGACCATATATTGCACTCTCCTCTTTCACCCTCATTAAAAGGTTCTTTAATTCCTCCTCACTTCAACAGCTACCTCAGAGCTTTTGTCATGGCCAGGAAGTGTGTGTGGAAAGGAAGGATAGAAGGGGTGGGGTGGGAATCTGCTTCTCTTGGAAAACTTTTTAGGAGTCTCCACTTCTTTGTTTTCTGCTCCCTACTTTTTGAGCAAAGGTGTCAAGTGTGATTTCAGTAGGAGTGTGTGTGTGTGTGTGTGTGTGTGTGTGTGAGAGAGAGAGAGAGAGAGAGAGAGAGAGAGAGAGAGAGAGAGAATGCTAATTCATGCCTTAAATTACTCCTATTGAAATCAGTAGATTTCACTTAACTCTATCATGGCTTTATTTGAAAATTGAATTTGTTTTTTTTAAAAAAGCAAACCCTGAGCCTAGACTTTCTGTGTCCAGGGCCCTGTTTTAATTGTCCTGTGATCGTGATTAAAAAAAAAAAGTTGTCCTTTTAAGGTAGGAAGTGAGGTTTTCTTCTCATGGAAACAGTATCAATACTTGCAATGCTTTCCTGCCTTTTGTAGAAGAGTTCAGCCAACCTATTGGCAAAAGGCAGTTCCATTTATTATTGAAGAGAATCTCAAGGCAGTTTTTTCGAGGCTGCAAAGCTGGCTAGCAGAGCTGGGTGAAGGAGCGGGGGAAGGGCCACATTATGTTCCAGATGACTGAGCAACGGTTTATACACCAGCTCGCCTTTTTACATGAAGAAGAAAAGTAATAACAGCACAGACCCAGCCATTGGAAGCAGTCAGATATCTGATGACTAATGGGATAGGTAGGAAGGAGCCCTCTGATTGGATGTCTTAATGAGCAGATTTCGCACAGAGTTTGGGCTGCAGTTCCCCTTGACCTTTACCCTTTATTGACCGAACTGACACTTCATTTTTCACATACTTCCAATTATGGCTCAGCTTAAGTGTTGCCCTTCCTCCTTTATTTCTTTCCTATGGACAACTTGAGAGTGGTTGAGGCCACAGAAGATATTTTAATTTGAGAAACTACCGTAGCAGTTCAGTTTTTTAAGATGTAATCTGAAACTGCGGTCATTTTGCAGTTTTCCCTAAAGAACATAACAGGTTTTTGTTTAGCTAATCTATAGAGACCCCCGCCCCCAAATAATGCAGATGTTTTGCTTCAGACTGAAATATTAAGATTTTAAAACTTGCATTTAATCCCACGTTCCCCTCTCTTTCTCCCCCAAATTGATGCTTTGTAGATCCAAGTAGTTTGAATGATGTGTATTTGTTCACACTGTGCTATTTCTCAAGAGACTTTTGTAGTGTGATGCCCTAAAACGTATTTAACACTCTTCAGAGACTAGAGAAAAGCAAGACATAGTTGTGGATACAGTTCTCAAGTCCTTAGACTACATGGAAGCATCATTGTTGTTCTGGCAATATTTAATGTGTAAATGGAAATTAAAAGGATGATCCTTTTTAAGAGATGGCTGAAAATGATGGCATTTGAGTGTTTCTAAGAATAGTGTGGGAAGGACTTCTTTACTATAAGCTGTGCTTAGTCTTGCTGTTAGGGAATATTCCATAGCAAGGCGGATAATACATCAAGGGTAGTTTTGAAGTACAGTAGTGTCTGTGTCTATGTGATTTTCTATTGCGGCCTGCTCAAGTTTGAATTTACATTTCCGCAATAATTGTAATTAATGCAAATAAGCGCATTTTCAAAATAAAAACCAGAGCTACAATAGTTTTAGCACCTGCACGAATCACTTGATTCTGGAGGTCACCTAGTGAAGTCCATCTGCATAATAATCAGGCATACTATTTATTTGATGAGATTATTGCTTGGAAATACTTGGAAATATATAACCAAATACTTACATCCAAACAGAGGTCCTTAGAAAATAGAAGTATTTATTTCAAAATGTATGAAGTGTTACCTACTTTATTATGTAGCCCTCTGGCACCGTAATAGCATGGCATATTTTTACTATAATATGGTAATAAAAAAGATATGTAAAAGGCAGACAAAGGTACTGTCTTTTCAGTAAGGTGACCCCTGTTACCAAGTAACTGCTTTACTTATGAGCTTATTAAAAACTCAAAAAATGAGCTTTTCATACTTCATAGGCATTGATGTGAAAATGAGCTGTCCTGTGAGTAGTTTTCTTGATCATTTTTAGAACAATTGATTAGCCAAAGAGCTTCTGTCATTAGTTGACATTGACTGATAGCAATTTGTCACAAGCTCCGAAGGTCAGCCAGAGAGTGGAAGCTTCAGCTTGTCTTTGATTGACCTTTGCTGATGCCATTATCATACGACTGGCTTGGCTGGATGTGACCCTCAATTGAAAAAGACAGAGCATCAGTCAGCAGTGGGTTGTTCTGTTTTCTGATTATTTATATATTGTGTGTCTTCAGCTGCATCTAAGAGCTTTCTTTTATGTTTTAAATATATTAATAGATTTGAGTACTGTCTCTAAAACTGCACTTTCTTCTAAATATCCAGCTAATATTTTGCTTTAAAGTATCTTATACAGTAGCTGATACAGCAGTTTCTTGACATGTGTGCTGGAGTACTTTTCGAAAAGTTTGAAAAGTTTGAGGTGATTTATAATCTTACCTGTATTCTCGTGTTTTATTTACCCAAGGATTCCCCCCCCCAAAAGTTTTAGGAATGTGAAGATTATGTTCTTAATCACATTTACCTTAATGTACCTTACTTTCACCAGCAGTTACATTTCTCTGTGTAATTGCATGTCTTGCACTATATTGTGTAAATATTACCTTCATTTTTGTATGTTTAGCATAACAACAATAATTAAAATTATTTGTTTGTTCGTGTATACGGTTATTATTCAGACCCAAAACTGAAATGATTTTCTACAGTTCCAAAATGACTCTTTCACTTTTCAAAATCTGTACAGCAACACTAAACACTTGCTAGCTTTGTTCCTTTCTCTTCAGTTGTGGGCAGTATAGCTGTAAACTAATTAGCCTCCCTTTTTCCCCACTGCCCTTTAATGGCCTATCTGGATTCCTAAATGTAGCTAATAACTTGTTTTTCAGGTCCATCCTTATAGACTCCAAAACCATTACAGAGTTTTACCAAGATTAGAAAGCCTCACCCTCAGTGGAGAATTAAATACAAATTGAGGTACAGCAGGCATCCCCAAACTGCGGCCCTCCAGATGTTTTGGCCTACAACTCCCATGATCCCTAGCTAACAGGACCAGTGGTCAGGGAAGATGGGAATTGTAGTCCAAAGACCCATATGTAGGAAAGTTTCATTCTTATGGAGACAAGGATTGGCTAGGTTGTAAAAATAGCCGCTTTGATAGAGAATCTCCAATCAAGAGAGGAAAGCTTAGACTGCAGCGCGTAACAGAGTACAGTGGTTCGTGGCCTTACGAAATTGGATAATGTGGAGCAAGGACAAAAGGCCACATGTTCTGATGTTGATATCAGAGTTTCATAAGAATGGCCCTTGGACTCTGTTTCATATCTACAAAGCACAAACTCCCAGAAATGCTTTTGAATTAAGAAAAATGGCCTTCCACTTTTGCTTAGATCAGAAATTGAAGTTTTGGGTTGCTTTGTGGAAGGAATGTTTTCAGGGTTATGTGCGCCTAAAGAGCTTAGATATAACCTGCTCTCTGAATCAGAGTGCAGGACTACTGGTAGAGATGGAGCTCATTGGGTTGGTTACCTCGGGTCAGTCACTAACCTCTCAGCTTCACCATTTTGCAGAGTTGTTGTGTAGGTAGGTGCAGTGCTTTTTCTTTGGGCATGCAGTAGTGGCACCTCTTTGTTGTTAAAAAAAGTGTGAGACTTATTGTAACAACTTCATGGTGAGTACTGGCACCTATTTTTCAAGAAAGAAAGCACTGCGTAGGGGTGTGTGTGTGTGTGTGTGTGTGTGTGTGTGTGTGTGTGTGAACTATGCACACTACCTCAATTTCTTTGGAACAGTGGAAGGATTTAACTGCAGTAAATACATAATTCTGGAGGATTAAGGGCCAGGCTTCTTCTATCTTGGTTCCTTTCTGGTGGAATTCCCATGACTACCGAACAGTATGTGTGTCTCCACTTATAAAGGCCTTTCAAAAACTGGTTCAAACTGAGGTGTTTTTTTTTTTATGTCTCCAGTTTGCCAGCATCTACTGCGATTTTTAAAAACATGTTTTTTCCCCTGTTTTGCACAGTTTTACATCAATGGCTTTTGGCCAGTTAGAAATTAGTTTTAAGCCAGTATTCTTAATTAAATGATTTGCCGTATTTCCTCTTGTATGCAATCACAATTTGAATAAGTAGCAAAACTAACTGAACTAGCTTGAATCCACTGCTGATGTGGGATGCGTAGAAAGAATATGAAATATTAGTGCTTTCAGCTGGTTAACCACAGGCCAAACCCAGATATGGGGTCAGCGTTCCGGTCTCATTCACATATAACAAAGGTGTGTGTGTGTGTTGCTGAGATCTCCTTGCTGCTGTCTGTTGTTCTGGACATATTTCTTTCTTCCTGGCTCCAAAGCGGAAGTGAACTAGGAATTGGGGAAAGTGTTTTGGACCTAGACTGAGTATAGATCGGGAATGCTAGGAACATTCATTCCAGTGTATCCATTTTACTGCTCATGCATTACTACTCCACTTCCCACCCAGCTTTATATTTGAATGGGGCACAGATGAGGGGGAAAAACCTGTACAGTATCTGCCACATCATGTCTTATTTGACCCTAATTTCCCCAGGGTGCTGGAATGGTTATCTAGCTTAAAAACTGCATTGAATTTCATTGGGCCACTGCTTCTGGCTTGTGTGGGACCAGGATGCATTTCTAGTACCGTACTTAACCCCCCCCCCCAAAGCATTTGGAAGAAGAGGACACCAGAGGCTTGTGTACCATAAGTAGAGTAATCAGAGACTTCCCCAGTTAGAAGGAAATTAAAACTCAGAGCCCAGACATATCCTTAGAAAACTTGCTTTTCACTGAAGGAGGATATAGCCTACCGTACTCCTCATAATTTGATGCTAACTTTCATTTTAACATGCAGTTTTATTACTCAGGCTGTAATCCTGTACCCAGCCACTCATGCATAAATCCCACTGAAGTCTGTAGGACAGTCGAGTAACTGATAGCAGATTGCAACATAAATCTTTAACCCTCATTTATAGGCAGCTTCTTGACATGCCGTTTCTGATCAAAGTTTATTTTTGAAAAATGACGCTACGTGTACTAAAGTGATTAAAATGATCAAGAGAGCCAGTGTGCTATAGTGGTCAGAGAGTACTGGACTCGTGCTGGGTGAAACCCATATCCAAGTCCTCTTTGAGCCCCAAAGTTTACTGAGCAACCTTGGACTGGCCACTATCTCTAAGCCTAACTGAGGATAAAATGGGAGTTCAGGAGGAGCTTTTATGTCTCATTGAAAGAATGGTGAGATAAAATGTAATAAACAAATAAGTGCAATTTTGGAATGACAATTAATAATTGTTATATGTGCTATAGTTATACAGGGTTGTAATTATCTATTTCTTCCATCCCCCATTAGTAAAAAAGAAAAAGAAAAAAACACCCTATGATTTGCCACTAACTATCCAATTTGAAGTGTCCCCCAAACCTAGAAACTGGGTGTACTCCCATTTCCTCTTTTGTGTGTGTGGGATTATAATGATAGGTTGGATTTGTTGGCCAGAAACCTGAGAACAGGCACAACTTGTCTTTTCTCACCTCCCTTATCCCAGTGGTGGGAATGGTTTGATAATATTCATTCAGATTTGACAGGTGATTTCTCCTATAAATGAATGTGTTTAAATCATAATAGTTGCAACAGGATTGTTTGATTACTTGGCAGCAGCTTCTTTCTCTGTGATAGCTTTTGGATCACCTGTTTGCTGAGAGCATTTGACAGTCTTTATGTTTATTACCCAATTGAATGTCAGTAGCAATTGCAGCTAAAGATAAACAAAAATGCAAGTACTTGTTGACCTTGACTCCACACACACACACACACACACACACACACACAGTATTGGACTTGAGGACTCTATTGCTCTTTTGCTGATAAGAGCTATAAATGATTATTTTAAGGGAAATGTTTTATTCCCAGAGGAAAATACCACATTGCTGTGGGAAACAGCATATGGTTGGTGTCCTACGATTAACATAGTATACTGAGGAAATAGTTCACTTTCATTTAGACTGTGGGAAAAGAAAGGACTTCCCTTTTTATGACTTCCGTATCTCTCCAAACATGCATTCCTGTCCTGTTTGCAAAGTTTCTCTGGAAGATTATACGCAATACATAAATAAAATCCGGGAAGACGGATTAATGTTTTATTATATGCTGTAAGTAATTTCCAGGCTTCCTCATTTCAGATTTGTTTCAATAGCAGGTGCACAGATAAATGTTTCCCTTTATAATGAGAAAATACAATGTGTTTAAAACATGAGAGATAATCTTTGAGCAGCAGGTATTCCTAAACTGGTTCCTATTTGCTTGGTGGTCTGGAGTTCAGCTACTGCTTGCTTGAATGCATGCAAACCCCTCCTCCTGGGAATGCAATTAACTCTTCTCAGCCACTGGAGCTGGCAAAGTGGGGGAGCACTTGCAGAAGTCACCTTTTAGTGAGGATGGGGCTTGAGGACAGGACTTGCTAGTACTTTTGGAAGGGAGCAACAGGGGCAGATTGATTCGTAAGTCTTTTCCTGAATTCTGTAAAGGCTGCACTGCTTTCAGGACAAAGGACGTCTTGGCATCTGTTATCACTTGGATCACATCCTTGTCTTTTCCAGGGCATATCTTTGTGAGTTGTATCTGGTAAGGCAGCAGTGGAGAACCTCTGGTTCATGGACCTAAGTAGGCCTGGCAGGCTTGCCCATTTGGCGTACAAGACAGTTGCAGCCAAGCCATGACTGTCTGCCAGCACTAGGTTTATTGTTTACTATGATAATATATATTCTGTTTTTCTACAGAAAACTGTAGAAAATGAGTACTAGGCAACTTGCCAGTGTTTGATTTGTCTTTTTATGGGTATTTATGCGATTAAAGAATATTGCTCTTGTGGCATTTCTCTTGGCTAACTTTTGAAAATGGCATTTGACTGAGATGCTGGGATAATAGGAATGCAATACCTCTTTGGGTGCTCAGGTTATCTTCATTCTACATGGCATTTATTTACTCTTGATTTATTAAAACACTTACATTCTGCCTTTCCATTTAAATGTGAAACACACAAGGTGACACCTTTTCGACTTCATGACAAATATGGTATTAATTTTGTCTGTCCTACAAAATTTAGTTTCCCAGCACTTCAGTTCCACATATCATTGCAGTAGTAAGAGACAAGAGCATTGGCCATGAAGCAAACCTTGGGGGGGGGGGCTGCTATTTGAAGCAACAGGGCATTTAAGGCAAAGACCACATCAGAGGATCATTGTGTCCACATGTTGTTCATCTACCTTTCTTTTATTTGCCTTTCTCTTCTTATGATGAGAAGGTGAGCCTTGATGATATTAACATACCCTCGGCCCAGAAACTAATGCATCCCAGAAATCAAATTAAAGAGTTTATTTAAAAGGAATGTAGAGAATGGACTAGGGAAGAAACAAACAAGAACACATGAACTAAACAAAAATTAAACATTGCACCAGTATTGAACCTACAATACACACACAAGTATAGCAAATTGCTTTCAGTGGCCACCTCTAGTATTGGTAGTTTCTAAAGTTGGTTGCAGGATGGGGAATCAAGGGGATGAGGAAATGTTTGCTCTTGACCCAGGTGGGCTCTGACTGGCAAGGAGCTCTTGTGTAGCCGTTCACAACAAGGGTGCATACTTTGGGAAAGGGTGCTTAACACCTTCTGGAAAGTTGGGAGGTGGACTGTCTTGGTATTGACTATTGCCAGAATTGTCAAGATTTGCCTCCCTTTCCTGTGAGATGACAAGAAGCTTGTGTATTGGAGAGCAGATGTGAGCTCTCTGCTTGGATATGATAGAATATAGGAGACACCAGGCTATCCGGAAAGTGAGAGGCTGGGGTAAGAGAAGTCATGCGGAAGCAAATATTGTCATTTTGCAAGCATGACTAAAAATGTCCCATGGTTTACAGAGGAAGGGGGAAAAAGACTTATGAAGAGGATGTGTCCTAGCTAGGACTGGAAAGGATGAATGTTCAAAAGAGCCTCTCTGCAACCTCTCCCCAGTGCACACACCCTCAACTGCTCCTAAAGCTCTCTGTGTATTTCGCTTTTATTTGTCTTGTCTCTGAGATTCCCTCCACATTTTCTTGGCAGCATGTGATCGACAGGATTTTGTATCCCAGACTGCTGCACCATACTCCTTTCTCAATGGCAATTTCCTCCTGAGCCCTCATGGGTGCTCTGGAGATCCCAACATCTCTCTCTTCAAATAATAAAATAAAACAAAATATTAATAAAATAAAAATGGAAAGAAAAGAAAAGAAAAAAGAAAAAACCTAAGCAACATAGTTCGAAGTTATTAAAACTATTGTGAATTGCTCCATGTCATTTAGAGTTAACCCTAATCCTAGCACTGTGGTGCTTGGAGGTGCAAAAACCAGTAGCAAAACCAGGAGTTTGGGGTTTGCAGCAAAACTATAGTTGCTCAGGTCAAATGGCAAGAGATAGTTGTGAGTGAAATTAGAACTATACCAAACATTTTTTGATGGCCTAAATACTGTTGCAAAACAATTGTGCTAATTTTAGCTTAGAAAGAGGATGAATATGAAATTGCTAGTTTGCCATATGTTCTCTTGTTGATAATATTCAAGTACAGTGGTACCTCTGGTTAAGAACTTAATTCGTTCCAGAGGTCCCTTCTTAATCTGAAACTGTTTTTAACCTGAGGTACCACTTTAGCTAATGGGGCCACCTGCTGCTGCCACACAATTTCTGTTCTCATCCTGAAGCAAAGTTCTTAACCCAAGGTAATTCTTCTGGGTTAGTGGAGTCTGTAACCTGAAGTGTTTGTAACCTGAAGCGTTTGTAACCCGAGGTTTTGCTGTTCCAAATAACAGAAGACTGGGAAATAGTTAAATTTCTATTCTGGCAGTATATGAAATAATGAAGTAAAAGAAATCTCAAAAACTGGTAGTTAAAATCAGCTAAATTTGATTTGGATTTCATTGACATCCATGGGAGCCAACAACTTGTGGCACAATTCTCTCTCTTGCTGGTATGTAAATATTAAAATCAATTTGAATAAAAATTCATCTCTTCTAGGGAGACAAAACAATTTTAGAATTGTGTACAATATTCCCCTTCTGCAAGCCAGCTCTAAAATTGTGTATTGATGTAGCACAGTTTTGAAGGGTTGACTTTTGCGTTTGGAATTCTTAAGGTATGTTTTTAAAAACCGGGGTGGGGTGGTGGGGAGCACATGCCTTTCTACACTGCCACCAGACTTGAGTTTTTACTCCAGGGAACGTTTGTGTATTTGTCACTGATACCACTTCACAGTGAAGAGAATGATGGATCTTCCCAATGTGGGCAGAGTGTTTGTAGATGGAGCAAGCTGTGTTGCAGGCTTTGGAGGGCCGAGTGGAAGCTTTGTGTTAACAACTGGCGAAAAGCTTGACCGTTAAGTGACCTAGGTCAAACAAACCCCCAGCTGAAGAGTCCTGCTTTGACATGGATACCTGCTTGGTAGGGGCAGCTGAGATAAAAGCAGGGAAGGAAGACAAAGTAAGCAGTGTTGATCTTACGATTATATTAAAATTAGCAAATGGCATGACTACTGCTAACAGGACAGTAATGTGCGTGCAACAGTGCAATTATACAATATCACTTGCTCAAGTTTTGCTCAAAAGCATCGTGTTGGTTTTAGCTACTGATGCAGAGACAGTATTCTAAGATAGTTTTTTTTGCTTAATAGTGTAATGTGATACCACTGGCAGCTTAGAAAGAGAGGTGAATAAACAGCCTAAAAGCTTCACTGATGAAAGCACTTGATAACATAGTTTGATAGAATAAAAGATCTGGCAACAAGAGGTGACAAGCCTTCTATTGACTCCTTTCACAACTTTTTTTGTGGTTTTATGAACA
This sequence comes from Zootoca vivipara, assembly GCF_965207765.1. Lineage (NCBI taxonomy): Eukaryota > Metazoa > Chordata > Lepidosauria > Squamata > Lacertidae > Zootoca > Zootoca vivipara. The sequence continues at coordinate 7,165,221 of NC_142586.1, read as the reverse complement.
AATGCACTTAAGAAAAATAAGAGCAAAATGACATGGTTGGTTCATATCACAGTAGCGCACATGCTCTTGCGAGTTAAGTTTGGCAGGAAGCTCATTATGTCTATTCCTAAACAACTTCTATTACATTTTTATCTCTCCAGTTCACTGCTTGCCACAGAAAGCCTAACCCTCAACTTTCCATGTTAAAAGTTTCCTGTTCCTGGATGCTAAATTTAGTTTAGCACCCACTTCCCAACACCAACCCCTGGTTATCTACTAAGAAGCTATTTTAAAAAGTTAAAGGAAAATAAAATTATTCCCTTGCTTTATATGGGGGAACACTTTCTTATTCCCAAGTTGGCTAGCTTTCATTTATTCAAGCTCAGGCACTGTTTAATTTGGAAGTAAAATATAAGTCCGGTTTTGTTCTTTAATGATTCTGATGTTTTTGTGAGTGAAATCTTGTAAATGCATGTTTTCAGTGTACAGTGTTTCATTGTATGTGAGTTACAGGTTTACTTAAGTGCACAGCCGTACATAAGACACATGCTGCTTGTACATAAATAATGCACTATATTATAAGTAATATAAATATTTAATGCAATACTATTTTTCTCATGTTGATTAGCAAGAATGCTCCAAAATGGGTAAGAGTAAAAAAAATCATTTCCAGTTCTACTGTTGATCAGATATAAAACCTTGGTCATGTCACAAAAGATTTTAATTAACAAATATTCTTAAAGGATGAAAATATACTAGTATACTAATAGCACGGTACCTTGAAGAGGCCTGGAGAAGGCTTGTGTAAAATCTGTTAACACCTGAGATGTGTGTTTTCAGGACCCACCCTATTCCTGTGACTAATTTGTTTTAACCGTTTTTAATTCTGAATTTAAAATAGTAAACCACACTAGGACCTGCTAGTGAAGGGTGGGCAATACATTTAATAATAATAAAACAACAGCAACCCTATTGTACTCAATAGCATTGCTTCATCCACAACGTGTTTTGGTAAGCTGCTTTTTTTAAAAAAATTTAGCCTGTCAACCCCCCCCCCCCTTTGTTTTTGCTTGGCATGATCAAGCCACAGCTAACTTCATTTTAGAACTCATTCATTTCATAGAAACTTAGAAGTGCTGCTTCATTGTGTGACCTATCAAATGCTCACTCTTTAAAAAACTTTCATTAAAATAATAATTACAGTTGCTTCCACTCTGAAATGAACCTGGGTTTATGTTCAGTTATATTTAAGGACACTTCTGATTCCCTCTTTTCCTTTTGTAGCTATAGATGTTGAAAATTAGGTAACAGGAAAGCTGTTACATAGTGTAATGAAGCTGTTCCCACCCCCTTTCATAATGAGCTCCATAGATTAGCTCCATAGATTCTTCCTTGTTTAGGCAGTGATGCTCATTGATGAAGATGGATTAAGGACTGAGGCCCAGTTCCTATGGTTCTTATGCCTTTTGCATTCATTACTACAGTGGTACCTCGGTTTACGAACTTAATCTGTTCCGGAAGTCCGTTCTTAAACCAAAGCCATTCTTAAACCGAGGCGCGCTTTCCCTAATGAGGCCTCCTGCCGCCGGTGCCCTTCCACCGTTCAGCTTCCGTTCATAAACCGAGGTCAAGTTCGCTAACTGGAACACTACGTCCGGTTTTGCGGAGTTTGAATATCAAATAGTTCGTAAACAGGGCTGTTCTTAAACCGAGGTGCCACTGTACAGTATATGGAAATTCCATTCCTCTGTTGCTTTGTTAGCATACAAAAGTTTTTGCATCACCTCAATAACGTGAGGAAGCTCCAATCTCTTGGGGCTGCCTGGGACACAGCATCACTACTGCTGAACCACAGTGAGCAGGCATGCATCATGAACATTTCCACACCTTTTTTGGGAAGAAGTTTGCAAAACTATAAAGTAGGTGTCCAGAGAAGAAGGAATGAGTCCTGGTTACCAAAGCAACCAGTCTGTGGATTCCCATTTCCATTCTGTCTTCAAATAATCATTTAAATAGAACTAGAATAGGGTGAAAATTACCATGCAGTTTTAATAAACAATGAAACCACCAGCACAGCATGGTAAGGGAGTATGATCTATATGCACAGGCAACAGGGGTGTGCTTCCTTTTGCCTCTTTCTCCATTCCTTGTGAGGGCTGTGGGAGGGCTTTGTTTTCCTCCAGTAATATCATCACATAGCTAGATCTGATTGGCTATATAGCATCATGACATCATATAGAAGCACCAGAAGGCTGGTATAATGACTGTGACCATTCTTGGACCAACCAGGAAAGTGTGACCTTCAGTACTGGATTACTGTAATGCATTCTTCATGGGGCTTCCATTGTGCTTGACCTGCAACTTGCAGAATGCTGCAGCATGGTTGCTGACCAGAGTGAGACTGGTAATGGGCTGCACGAGGGCTAAGAAACTGAGACTCAGAACAGATGTGCTCCCGGAATTGGGATTCAACCTATTTTTAATGGGGTTGCACTCCCCTTGAAAAATCAGTTTTGAAGTACCAAAGGGTTCTTCTAGTGCTCTGCCTAAAAGAGCCTTCAGAAGCTGCAGGTCTGAAATGCAGCAAGTGTGTGTGTGTGTGTTTGTGTGTGTGTGTGTGTGTGTGTGTGTGTGTGTGTGTGTGTGTGTGTACCTATATAAAACCCATGTTCTACCTTTCGTGTACTGCACTGGGGCACAATGCAATGTGTTGTGGTTGCTTTTAAAGCCCTTTGAACCCAGGATAGCTGAGGTTATAACCTCCTCCACTACTATCCTGCTTATGTCCCCAAATCAGAAGCCCTTCTTGGAACCCCCCACCCCCCCGGGTGGGGGCTACAATTGATTACTATAAAAAACGGGGCCTTCTCAGTGGCTGCACTAGTACAATGGAACGCCCCGTGTAATGTGGATAGATTCCACACTGTCTTTTACTGGCTGGTGAAGACATTCTTATTCCAGAAGGCTTTAGACTACCAAATTTAATTCGTGGATATCATTTTTATCTCTGTCCTCTGCAATTGTTACTTTTTAAATGGATTGTGGATTGTAAATTGTTGTAAGCTGCCCTGAATAGCACAAGGGCTCTAGAAGGTCAGACAGAAATAATGAATACTATGGCTTTTTAAAACTCCGGGTTGTGTGTGTGTGTTTATTGTTGTTGTTTGTTATTATGTTGTATATTGTTGTGTTTTTATATTGTAAAGCACTCTGTGTTCTTCAGATGAAGGGTGGTATAGGAACAACAACAACAACAATTTGTAGTAGAAATAATTCCAGTCTGGCCAACTGATACTGGTATGTGTTGTAATGGCAGGATTAGAGTAGCCTCACGTCACCTAAACGTCCATATTTTGCTCTGGCAATGCGGATTGGACTTCATGACAATTTTTTATCGGTGACTGTAATACAGGTGTAGTAAAATATGAATCTGAACCAGTGAATTTACTGGTAAGAACAAAAAAAAAAAGTTTATTTGCTATCCACTATATGCCATTTGGGTTGGAGAGGACACTTGAAGTTCCTTCCCTTGTGCGGAGCAATTCTGCTTGGGCTCAGATGACAAGATATCCAACCTGTAAAATACTCTTGAGGGAACATTAGCAATAGGTTAAAAACAAATCTAAATGCTGCCCCACTCAATAAATGCAAGGTTGCCTATTCTGAACATACTCAGTTTGCTCTGTTGTTTTCAGAAGCTTCCAGATTAACCTTGCAATAGTAAAAAACATTTAACATTTAACATTTAACTACAGTGGTGCCCCTTGTTCAGCTCATGTAGTTATGATGTTAGTATATTGTATTTTCTTACATTAAGTTGCATTTATATGAAATATAGCTTATTGTATTGTTACGTTTCTCACTTTGGGATTGTATGGTACGAACAATGGAGAGTAGGTTACAAATATTTTAGATGAATAAATAAAAATGGTGTCTTTATACATACTACACTACAGAAGAAATTGTGATGGTTCTTCTCTGTGAAATTCATGAGAAAGTGGGAATTGGCCTGGAATGTACCCCTTCTTAAAATTGGCTGAAAAAGGGAACAACTAAATATTGTGTCACCCCAGTGGCTTTTCTTTCCTATCGTGCTATGAAACATAATTTATCACAGCCACAAGTTTCTCATATCAATTACTGCAAATAGAAACAAACAACCTTTACATGGCACTTTGACCCTGGCTTGTTGAAGGTGACGCCTAATAAAAACAAATAAAAGTGAATGTAGAACAACCTCATTCTGTATCCGTATCCTGGTAAACTGCAAAAGAGGACATATGTGTATCTTGGTGCTAGTAGGTAGTATGCGGGGGTCCTTGACCCCTTACCTCCCAAAACGTGTGTTATGTTGGGGAGAGGTGCAAGGGTAAGTCATGCATGCTTGATGTTGAAGAAAAGCCTGTTTTGTGCTTAATACATTGGAGAAATTGTTCAAGATCAGTTCATCCATGTGAAAATATGACCCCTGTGTTACTGGCAAGGTCAGCAAGACCCAGGGTGTTCTGCAGAATGAGGGCAGGTCGCTGGAGTTAAAGCTGCCTGGGGGCAGATTTGACTTGCACACCTAATTTTCTAAGATTAGAAAAACAAACAACATGCACAGCAGAGAATGTGTTAAAACTTGTTCTTTTGAGCCAGTAGTTCTCTGCTTCCTGCTTTTCTTCTAGTTCAGGCATACTTTAAGCTTCCGATTCTTAATTGCTATTCAGTTTCTTTTAATGTTAAGTGTGTTTTAATATATTCATTTCCCCCACACCCTGTTTACATAATTTTAAAGATGGGAGCCTAGAGACCAGCTATTTATATTCCCATCATCTATTTGTTTTTCTTATCTGTTGTTGGTTTTTTTTTAAATCACATTCTAATCTACTATCTGCTTCCATGTAGCCTCATTTCATTAACGTATCATGTATGTAGATGAATCTAAAAGGTATTTTAGATGTTATCCAGAAAATCTGGATAAACAACAAATGTACTTCTAACAACTAAAGTTTTCTGGCTTCGTATGCTGTGTGATAGGCCCTCCACAAACATTGTCTTCCATTGATTCAGAGGGACTTGGCTGAAACCTGCAGAAAGAGAAGGGGATATTTTTGGATATCTGATTCACTGAACATCATAGCTGCCAAGTTATCCCTTATTTTAAGGGATTTTCTCTTATGCTGAATAGGCTTCCTCGCGAGAAAAGGGAAAACTTGGCAGCTATGCTGAACATATGTTTAGAGTTCACTCCATCAGCAGTTTTATGATCTCATGGGATAATGCTGTTTTGTTAATATCCACTGTTCTGTAGATTGTTTGTTTACAAACAAATAAACTTTCTCGAAACTATTGAAGTTTTTTTGCAACTTCACAGAACTCATAAAGCCATCCCCTTGTCCACTCAACTATAATCAGCTCTAATAATGAGCAAGATGGGAATACGTTCTTGGACCGGGTCGGTGGGGTAGGGGGAAGCATGAGTTCAGCAGCAGTCAAGTATGGGGGGGCAAGGGGGCCAAGCCCCCCATTCTAAATCAGAAAGCCAGCTCCCCCAACATCTGTGGTGGCATGCACGTGTGGTGTAATCATGCTTTGGGGCTGGCGCACTGACATGTGGCCCCAGGCCCCTTCAATCACAGAGGCAAGGTGGCATGCGTGGCAGCAGAGGTGCATTGGTTTTCTTCAACAGTGAAAACTTCATGCACACAATTAAAAACAGCTAAATCCAGAGGGACTTGCCACAACCTCCAGATCCTACATACAGGCCAGGGCACTTGGGAGAAGAAAGGGGTGAGTGGAGCTAACATGTCATGCTTAGCTTTAGAGCAAGCAGGCGCTTCCAGCCTCGGTGTGACAGAAGAGAGCATAGCCAAGACCTTTGCAGTGAACTTGGGGACAGGGTGCTGGGTTGAAACTTTTCCAGTACGGTAGGTCCTGCAAGCCCTTAACACCTGATCCCTGTTTGGGCGCTGTCTGCTCATCCAAATAACAATGTGCAAGAGGAGAGCAGGCCCAGGCTTCTTGGTCCCATCCTGATCTCTGCCATCCATGCATAGAGGAGAGGTCCATATGTCGGGTTGTAGGTTTTCCCTGTGATACAGAACCCAAATAACTCATGGTTGTACATAGGGGGTGAAGCCTATACATAGAGCAGGGTAGCATGCTTCCTTCTTCAGGCCACCCCCAAAAGTGTGGATGGAAAGGGGCTTTGGCTGGCAGGGACATGAGGGTATAATACCCAATTAAGGCTATAATCAAAGATGTCTGTAGACCGGTTGCTGCTGCTCAGTGGTGAAGAAACACATTCTGCAGATGTGTTGTTTTCATTACAATTACCTTTACATTCCCAGACTTGTTGCTGGAGCTGAACATTGGCTCCAGGGCTAAGCCCTGATGAACCCAGCTCAGATAAATTACTGGAGGCTTTATCTCCTTGAAATGGCTGCTGGGTGTCAAAGCATGAGATTGTCATATGAAAAACACTTCTATATGCAGGTGGTTGATGTCTCATTTACAAGATTCTTACTTTTTATGCTCTCTATACATGTTGAGTGTTAGCAAGCCAGAACATTGTGGCTCTTGTAATGCACTACCAGTGTAGTTAACACTATGTGCTTTATGGATCTAGCACATAAGTCATTTTTAGATGTGATACTAAATGTATTGGAACACCTGTACAGGCATAAATCCATCCTCACAGTAGACCGAGTTTAAAATGCACTGGGTAGATTATTATCTGGTGTGAGCTTTTCTGATACCTACCGGAGTACTTGGTTCAAGAACACGGTCCCTGTTCATCATTTGGAGTATAGCAGGTGGGGCTGAATCAGCTGTAGCACCTAGGGAGGTTGTGGAATTACCTCCCTAAAGAGATTCTATTTGTCTTTGTCACTGTTCCGGTTTGCAGCAAAGACTTCCTCGGGAAGTCTCTCTAAAGTGGACTGTGGAATTATTTTCTACTGCTTCTCCCACTGCTGCATCTATTTATTTACATTATTTTCCTACTTGTTTTATTTTAATTTAATTTTTATTAATTTATGCATTAAGTCCCCTTGAGTATTTCCCTTGGAAAGGTGGGGTATAAATATTTTAATTAATTGATTAACAGAAAAGAAATAAGGTATGAATTAACTAATGCAATCTATCGTCTTATTTAATATTTACTCTGTGTTTTAGTCCCATGGTTTTAAATGTTATTCAAGTTTTAATTACATTAAAATCTAACTACTGATCAGGAGATGGTTCGGAACCTCCGAATCTTAATAAACATTTGTTTCTGTTAACTCACATGATGCTCCAGTTAACCAAAGAAGCAATGTACTCACATACATAAAACAGGTGTTAAAAATCTATCAAATTGTACATTTACAGAGTTGATGTAGACCAATGAGCTTATAAGTGTGTGTGTATATACATACACATCTAAAAACGTTGTAAGAGTCTGAAGGTAAGTTTCGTTTGTGTTCAGGTGGATGAGACAGTGTCTTGTTTTTATCAGTTTGTGATAGATATTGCCAAGAAGCAATTTTACGCAGGTAAGGTGTCCTTTGCAAATGTGTATGTTGAGGGGAAGCTTCTCTACATGGTGTGCATGATTTGCAGGGGAAGACAATGGTGTTGCCTAGAGCAAAGGGAACTTAGCATTGGTTGGCTGGTGATGCGAAAAGTGTGGCAACAGCTTCAAGAGCTGGCACTGCACTTCTTAAGGAAAGAAAAAACTGCATGCGTTTTTAAACTCATTTCTTCTTGTAACCATCAGCGTACTTTTGAACCAGGGTAAGCTACCATCCTGCTTCCTTCAGCTTCTTTGGTTTTGATATCGCTGTTAGGCTACCTGGGACTGTAAACTTCGAGTGAGTGAAATAAAATGAGGTTGTTGGGGGAGCTGGAAGACACCAAGCGCATCTGTATGGGTGAGATGTTATCATGCCCCTAAAGCAAAACTCCAGGCTGAACAATGTGACTGTATCCTCGCTGGTAGAAAGCAGGCCTCTCTTCCCACCCCTTTCCCAGGTATGGATAATTTTCCTTGTCCAGGCCTGTGAGAGAAAAGGAGGGAGTGTCTCGAGCACCTGTGCTGCAGGTCTCATGTTGTTAAGTCTCACTGAATCAATGCACTTTGGCAGCAGTATTCCTTGTCTTCGCTCTCTCTTGGCAGAAAAAAATTTGGCCCTGTGGAAGGGTTGAGCTTTATGGGTGACCACAGAATACTGTTTTGCATCTGTAGCATGCCCTTGGAGTGCTTTGCCATGAATCCCTGCATGTGCAAAATGAATAGTTTTGTACAGTGGCTCTTTTCTCAGATGCATAGCTGCCAAGTTATCCCTTTTTTTTAAGGGATTTTCCCTTATGCTGAATAGGCTTCCTCGCGAGAAAAGGGAAAACTTGGCAGCTATGCTCAGATGTATGCTACAAGTGAATTGTGACTGGATGCCTAGATAGTTTTGTGTTGTGGGATAGTTTAAGCACAAAGTTGGAGGAAAATGTTTAGGTTCTGTTCCTTTTTTACTTTTTGCTTTTAACAGCAGTGGAAAAAGTTGTCCTGCTGAATTTCTGTGTGTTCTGCTGCTGTTAACAGTGCAGGATCATGCACATTTTTGTTTTTAAAAAAGTTGGTAACTAACATTTTACATGGCAGCAGCAGCTTCTTACTCTTCTATTTTGAAATGAATCATGTATGCAAATTATGAAGTCAGTAAATTTTCTTTATAAATACTTGAGATGCTCGCGGTCTCTTCCAACTGCATGGTTCTATGATTCTTTACTCTGTATCCAAACCACAATTCAATTTCAGTATAAGCGGTACCTAATGAATTTGTCTTATTTGTGCTTTTTGGCTCATTGTTAATTGTGTTATCTCTAACAAAACTGCATTCTGAACAAGTTCCATTGTTCCTATTGTAAGTTCTTCTATTCTTTGTCTTGTTCTAAGAATCAGACTACATGTTGAAAGCACATGCTTTTAAATCCACTTTATTTCATGTGTTGTGTAGCAGAGATACTCTCCCCTTTAGTGTTTGATTAAAGTTGCACATATCACTCTTTTATAAAGTATTGCAATGAATTTATAAGGTTCTCTTAGCAGACGTAAACACTTGTTTGTTTCTCATTAAATTAATTGTTTAAAAATATTATGGGGTGGTGTTCAATTAAGTTTTATTCTAAGTAGACCAAGTGAATGCACAGAAAGAACATTACATATCACCTCAAACACAAGGCTTTTTCAATGGAGTTGGTTCAAATATTCAGCTGGTTTACACATTTAGCTCCTAGCTCCTTTATCAAGGAGATAAAGCCTAGTGTTGACTAGCAAGTGATAGGAAATCAAGCATTGTGCAGATGTTTCTTAGGCTGCTGTGTTACACAACTGTACTAACAGCACTTGAATGCAGTAAGAGTAAGAGCTGAGTAAGAGCTTCAGTATGATATATCAGAATGCAAGCCATTCTAAAGGGCAGGTATAATGCACCTGTCCTATTATCACAAGATGCATCTACAAAATTCAATATATAATTGCAAAAAGTAATTTTCTGTCTATAGGGCATTACTGAAAGTGTCTACCGCACCCCCCCATTGGAGGGTCCACTGATCCTTTGGAATCAGTTCATAGAAAAGAGGGAAGCAAGATGCCCATGAAGCGGCACACAGGAGGTTAGCACTGCTTGTATGGTGGCATCTTTGGATACAAACCAGAATCCCCCAATGCTATCTCCTGGTGGTCATTTCAAATCTAAGAATTCAAATGAAATTTGGACTTTTGTGTGCATTAAAAACAACACCTGCCTTCAAATTAGCGAGACATGCAAAAGTTTACTAGTTTCCTCCCGGGTTCATCATGCTGATTTTTATGTGCTATACTGCTTCATCAAGTGATGGTTCTTCATCAGTTTATAGAATTGTTGAATAATGAACAGAGTGAACGCAAAATGAAACCTGCTGTCTACATTCTAATATGGACAACAAATGTATATGTACAATATTAGATGTCAGCCCTCAGCTTTTTTCCTAGATATAAATTTCTGCAATTAGTTTCTCATGAACTTACTCAGATCATGTAATCATTAGTTTACAGTGAGTGAAACCAGCCTCTAGAATCAAGAATGGTTGCCAGAAAGAATCTGAGGCTTTTTTAGTATGCAAAGAAGGAGGAGAGAAGAGACACATAGAGCTGGGCTCAAGGGCAGATAATTTAAAGGTGCAAATGTTAATTAAATGCCAAACCTGCATTGACCTGTCTGTACTTAAGTGGTCTATATGCCTTTTTAAAATGTGCTCCTGAATAATCAAAACTTTTGAGTCAAAAAGGTTGTCTACTTAGTAGAAAACATCAAATTTATTTCTTTTTTATTTAAAAAAGCATGCCATGGAGGAAACGTAGCCGTACATTTAAAAACCCTCTCTGTTTATTGAATAGAAAAGAAATAAATGGGGGGGGGCAAACATTACCTTAAAGGACCATAAACTGAAGCTGTATGTGGTTTTTATTGTTTCACTGGAACTGAGCACAACACTCTAATCTAAAATCCAATAGTCTCTGGCCAGAGCAGATACTTTTATTGTATTAGATTCTTGAGCAAAGAATGTGCTACCGAAATGTCTTCTTCTAAGGGGCTAAAATGACCTTTAGTGTGAAAAATTGGGAGAAGAAGAGGGGGAGGAGGGGGGAAGTGAGCTTAAAGGGCTTTGGCAAGCTCTCATGACAATGGAGCATTGCAGTCCAGGGTGCATTTTAAAAGTTTCTGTAGGTATTTTGCTAATGCTGTTTTTGGTCCGTTCCCCCCACATACTCTCCACAAACTGCTTAAAGTGGTGGGTAGAGATTCTTATCTAAAAATGGATCATTACAAGCTGAAGCCTGGAATGTGGCCTTCGGTGCCTTGTGGTCCTTGGCTCTGCAAATTCCAGTGCTTTGTCATTTTCAGGCCTGTGGTAAAGCTGAATTTTCTCCAGCAACTTTAATCTAATTTATCTCACATAATCCACTTGAACAGCACATCTTTCAAATGGGAGCAAGTCTGGTTGCAGCCTTTGGGGGTGGGGGAAACCCCAGTGTTGACTAGCATGCATGTGTTTTAGCAGGGAACAAATTGGTGGCAGCTATCTCCATGAGAGGATGTTTGTGGCTTGAATGTAGCACTGGGAAAGTGAAGGTTTTTTTTAAAGGAGATGTATACATGTGTTTCCTCATGGGCCCCAATTTTTATGTTGGCTTATCCTTCCTAAGCAATGCACAATTGGTAGGGGGACGTACGTGCCTTTGGAACATTCCTCTTCTGTTAGAACATTGCTTGCTGTGCAGTGCCTTAATGGAGCCAGCATCCTCACCCTCTCATACTTCACCACCTCCAGTCTCACATAGAGTGGATTGCATAAATACCCTGGATTTGGTCCTATTCATTTGTCTGTGGATGTATTATACTATGTGGACAATGCTATGTGGTTTCTCTTACCTTGAGTTACTTTTTCTTTGCGTGCTGATGGTAGGCTTCCTTGTGTGTAGGGTTACTTCCTTTATATGCTAGCTTTCTGAATGCAGTTGCTGGTAAAACTGGAGAGGTCTGTGAGATCAGTCATTCATGCAATTATTTTTAACATTGTTTGATAAGAATACGGAACCTATACAAAAGTGTGTATTTCAGGCATGGGAAGTGCAAAAACCTATTTTAAAATGTCATCTGTGCATAGCTGCCAAGTTTTCCCTTTTCTCGCGAGGAAGCCTATTCAGCATAAGGGAATTTCCCTTAAAAAAAGGGATAACTTGGCAGCTATGTATCTGTGAAAATTGCCTTTGTGTTAACTATTTCAGGACAAGGGTGCAGTTACTCTCGCAACCATGTTGTTAACAAATTAACATGACTGATAAACATAAAATGTGCTTCTGTGGAGGAGTAGAATTCTAGTGAACTTTTCAGTCTTTTACCGATGCTGTGCATGTAATTTTGAGGGGAGGGCTGAGGGTTAGAAAAGGGGTGATCAGGGGGAGGCAGAGGGGAAGTTGTAGGAAGAGAAGGGGTGTAGATTTGACCTGAATGAGAGGAACCCCTGCTGACATGGCCAGCCTGACTCATTGAATGACCTGAATACGATAAATGCTGCTTTATCCTTCCTTGAAAGGAACAAGATAGCACAGCCTAAATGCCTGGGTGTGCTTAAATAGGCAACTGGGATGTTTGAGGTGAGCATGTTTGAAATCTGAGCTGGCTGACAATCTTGAGAGTTGCCACAGGTCACCTGCAGTGCTCTATGGGGATTGACCAGGATTCACAAGAAATCTTCTATGGGTGAACAAATATCTTTGACTAGACCACGACCTGTAAAACATTGTAGAAATAATTCTTAAATATTATTTGAAAGGACAAATGGCCACACTGAAAGGTTTGACAGTTTGACATATATGCGTGGTTTTGATAGCTCAGAAACTGGAATGTGGAGCCAAGACTCTCATTTTGCTTGTTAGAAGGTTTGTGGTGTGTGTGTGTTTTATTTTTTTTAAATAGTGTCTAGTTGCTGTGCAGAGTCCTATGCTCCTAGCAATTTGACAGGCAATGAGTCTGCTTCAGTGATCTCAAATCCTTTTAGACTAATTTGTGAAAGAGCAGAAAAACAGCTAGCACTCCCCCATACCCACCCTTCCGTGTTCAAAAACAGAGGTTCAGGTATTTTGCAAACAATTGTATCAAGACATATTTGTTTTTATATTACTCTGATAACGTTGTGCAGTATCTAAAGAAGAAAGTAAAGGAGAGTGTCTTTCTAGGGGGAGAAAGGTATTGTGTTGATTCTCCGCCTCATCAGTGACCATGACAGAAATGGTACTGAGAGCCAGATTTCTGCATTAGAATGTTGCATATGTGCAACGCAAATTCAAGCAATGCCCTTGAATAGCCAAGGGCCATTTTTAAGAGTCTCTGGCCCCTCAGTCACTGGCCTACTAGTTAATTGCCACACGGACTTCGTGACACATGGACAGATAATATGACATTTTCAGTTTCTGTCACTAGCAAACGCCACAGCGTTGCTTGCACTAGTTGCTAAGAAGCTGTCAGAAACCATTAGCAGTTGGCTAAAGTTGCCCTATGGCATTTCCTCATGGCATCAGCAAAACGAGCATAAATCACCCAGTGGAGCCTACTGCTATACTAATGAGGCTGTAAGCTTGTTTATGGACTAGCATCATTTTTATGATTATTTCCACCTTTTCAGCTTGCCTTCATTGGCGGCAGGAGAAGTCAACTTCAAGAATGAAGGCACTGCTGACATTTCACAAATGTGGTTCTTAGCTGCTACCATGTGGCTGGTCAATGGTTCTTCAAGTTTTGTTTAGTGATCTTTTTTTATAAAAAAAATGTAGGGAGGGGTTAGCAGGAGAGGAAAAAGCATTCTCAAGAGACCCTACAGAGGTGACTGTATCAAATTGCAGAGTGAATGGAAATGCTATTTAGACTTTCAGCTGAGATTTTTTTCTTTGACAAGGAATCAAGTTTCAGGTTGATGTTGTTGTTTTTTTAAAGTGGAAATGGTTAAACGATGTATTAAAAATGAAAGTAATTTCTTCTAAAGAACTCTATTTCATTAATTTGCTCTTTCTCTTATCCTCCCCTTATCTTCTGTCAGGCAGGACTAGAGTTTATTGTTTTAAGCTTCTCTGAACACGCATAAGTATTTACATGGGATTGAAAGCATTTGCTTCCAATGAAAACCTTGTCTTAGATTACAGCCCAGCAGTGTAATTTCCCTCCCAGATGGGAGTAAAGTAGCTGTATTTGCCTAAAAACAGTAGGAAGAACAAACTGTGCATTAAGCCAAGGCTGTTTTTGGCTTGAGCTAATGATGTAACAGAAACCTTTTATTTGGGATAGGTCACTGCCTGTGATTGAAAGGAGGTGATCTGGCTCTTGCTTGAAAGGTTTCTCCATTGTATCTACATAAGTCTTCACTTTAAAAAAAAAGGAGGGGGGAGAGATTCTGTTCCTAATGTTTCTGCTTTCATATAGCAGAAATAAACAGGAAAGGTTCTGGGGAGTGTTATACATGGAATGCAGAGAGCTTTCCCCCTCCTAATGGAGTATATAATTCAGGTGCCCTGAAGGCATGCTTTCAGGAATTCTTTTGCCCGAGGTAATGGGGAGCTAAGGCTGCTTTAAGGCCTTGATTATCTATTGATGCACAAAGCTGGAAAAAAGTCATCTCCCTTGGATTATAGTAGATATTTCCATAAATTATCAATGAATTCTCTCCTAGCCCAGGCACTTGCTAAAATAATCTGCAGGAGGGGGGCAGAAATGGATAGAATGTATTTATTTAAAAGAAGAATAGGCAGGAAAGCTTTGGTGAAAGACAATGTCATTAGGTTAGAAGCCCTTTACTTTTAATCAATGACTGTCTAATATATTTCTCCCCTACGCCCCACCCCCCACCCCGTGCTTGCCTCTCCAAACTAGGGAAAGTGGATTAGTCCATGGAAATGTTAAATGCTGTTGAGTTGTTTGCTCATGTTTATTTTATGAATCATTATTTTATATGGTGAATTGCTTCTCTGAATAAAAGGCTTTCAAAGACTTTATCAGCCTAAGACATCTCAACTCTTTCTACAACGGCTCTGTTTTTAGAAATATGAATGTTTGAGTCGAGCCTTTAATTAAATATGGAACTCTCCATAAAGGCAGTCACACATATTCTTTAAGAAATGCTTTAATTTTTCTGTTGCTTGTGTTGTAGACCGCTGCTTTTAAAAAGGATTAAAGAGCCTCTTTTTAAAAAAAGAGAATGTTTCCAATATTTACTTAAATCATTTTTGCCTTGAGCACAGAGATGGAGATTCCCCAATTACATCAAAACATTATGTGCTCATAAAAATATGGACAGTGGACGCTCCAATACGACATTCTATTCATGTGAAAAAGATGAATGGCCAGAACCAATCATTACACAAACTTGATCTGCAAACTGCTTTTTAGGTTTCAGTTGCTGTCCTTTTCTGTAGTGTTTGTGCCAATATGAATAGCATGCAATGATTACACCACAAACAAAAACAGTTTGCACTAATTTACATTCACATATGGAGAAACTTGGTAATTTGACATATTGTTAAAAACCCTTACTTGAATCAAAAAGAAATTAGCAGGTTCAGTATGGTCAAACAACCATGCTCTTGATGGCTGTACATCAAAAAATGATCCTTTCGGAGCATATTATAGTACACTGGTTCTGATACAGCTTCACTGACTGCCAGTTACCGGTAGTTTCTGTGCCCGATTCAAAGTGTTGGTTTTGACCTATAAAGCCTCAAATGATTCAGGGTTACAATACCTCAAAAACCACCTCTCTCCATGTGAACCTTCCCAGACACTTCATATGCTTCCTCCACGAGAGGTCTGGGCCTTTTCTTCAGTGGCTCCCTGTTTGCGGAATCACTCCCCAGGGAAGTTTGTCTGGTACCTTCATTATATACCTTTAGGCACCAGGTGAAAAAGCTCCTTTTCAACCAGGCCTGTCTGTGGGAGAGAGTGGGTGATAATGGGGGTTAGTGTTTTTATATATATATAATGTATTTTGTGTTTTTGCATTATATTTTTATGCTGTGAACTACTCTGAGATCTACTGATGAATGGCGGTATACAAATTTAATAAATAATAAAAATAAGAATTGTTATTATGCTGATTCTCACCTTTACAGTGTTCAGTACCAAGAGTGGACTATATCATTACTCATATTAATTAAATTTATATACTGCCCTTCATCACAAGATCTTAGGGTGGTTCACAGGTAAAAACACGAGCAAATAGCCCAAACTAAAACAACAAATAATAACACACACACCCTCACACAAACACATTAAAAAAGCTGTAGAATATTAATCAACTAAAGGCCTGATTGAAGAGGAATGTTTTCAACTGGTGCCTAAAATATATATAATGAAGGTGCCAGGCGATCCTCCCTGGGGATAGCATTCCACAAACAGGGAGCCACTACAAATAAAAGACCTGTTCTCATGTTGCCACCCTCTGGACCTCACATGGAGGAGGCACAGATGCTGAATGCAGGGTCTGGGACGGTTTATATGGAGAGAGGCGGTCCTTGGGGTATTGTCCTGAGCTGTTTAAGGCTTTATAGGTCAAAACCAGCACTTTGGATTGGGCCCAGAAGCTAACTAGCAGGCACTGCAGTCGGGCCACTATTGGTGTTATATGCTCAAACTGTCTTGTCCCAGTGAGCAACCCAGCTGCCGAATTCTGCACCAGCTGACGCTTCCAAGCCATCTTCAGAGGCAGCCCTATGTATAATGGGTTACCAGAGCATAGACAACAGAAGTTAGGCTATCCTTATCCAGATAGGGGCACAGCTGGGCCACCAGCCAAAGCTGATGGAAGGTACACCTCACCACCGAGGCCACCACAGCAGAGGATCCAGGAGTACCCCCAAGCTATGTACCCGCTCCTTCAGAGGAAGTGTAACCCCATCAAGAGCAGGCAATCTCCCACCCATCTGGTTTAGGGAACCACCCACTAACAGTGCTTCGGTCTTATCTGGATTGAATTTCAGATTATTGGATCTCATTCAGTCCATTCAATCCATTACTGAGGCAAGACATGGACCCAGCACATTCGCTGCCTCACCTGCAGATGTTAAAGGAGAAGTAGAGCTGTGTGTCGCCAGCATATTGCTGACAACGTGCTCCAAATAATCCCAGTCAGTGGTTTCATGTAGAAGTTAAATAGCATAGGGGATAAAATTGGAACCCCACATTGAAGGCTTCATGGGGCTGAAAAACGATCCCCAAGCAACAACCCTCGGGGAGCCACCATATTCTATATATTGACCAATACTGATCTGAAAATAAATAGATGACTGTGCATAAAAATGACACATCTTATGTGTGGTGCATAATTTGCTGGTAGGGGTCACATCTGAGCCACGGAGAGCATGCTTTGCATGTAATAAATTCCGGTATCAGTTCTGGAAAAGAGCCTTGTCTGAAATCCCGCCAAGCTGCTGCCAGAGAGTAGTTTGATTTGGTATAAAGCAGCTTCATGCGACCCTACTGTCCCTCAGAATACTTAATGTAAGGCGGAGGGTATCATAGGCATGGAAGAATGAAAACATAGGACTAGTGCTGATTGATGCACTCATGTCCTGCTTGCAAGGCTTCACATAAGCATTTGGTTGGCCACTGTGAGAAAAGGATGTTGACTAGATGGATCCTTGGTCTGACCCAGGAAGGTCTTTTTCGGGGTTTGATGTGGAACTGCTGAAAAGGACTTGTACTTGCAAAGGTCAAAAACATGCATGCCTTCAAGGCCAAAGGTTGAATAGTCAAATGGTTTTTGGAGGCATCTAGAATATGTGAATGAATTTGCACTGATTGGAATATAGTTTACATGGTAATATTGACATAAGGCTGTCCTTGTTTTGGCTGGGGGTGCACACTATGAATTCAGTTCTTGGTTTGCTCACAAATCAAGTTTTCTTTTCTTTTTTCTGTTTTTACTCACTGCATTTATATCTCACCTTTTTCTCCCTGGAACTCAAGGTGGCTTAAATAGTTCTGTTGGAGTGTAATTTTCTTCATTGCTTTTCATATTTGTATCCTTCCAGGGAGGAAAACATAAGCTTAACCTAATTTTCTAGTTAAAGAGACAAATGGCTGGTGCTCTTCTATGTTTTAACCAGAACTGAATTGACATAATTATTTCCACCCATGAAATACAGTATGACATAGAGCTCATGTTAATATTTTAATATGTATGGTTAATAGTAAAATACCTGCCCCCAAATCAGACTTTAGTCAACATACTGCAAGTTAGCAAAAAGTCAAAAATTTGATTCACTATATATTTACAGGTGACGGCTTGGACAACAGTGTAGCTTCTCCCAGCACAGGTGATGATGATGATCCAGATAAGGACAAAAAGCGACATAAAAAGCGTGGCATCTTTCCCAAAGTAGCCACAAATATCATGAGGGCATGGCTGTTCCAGCATCTAACAGTAAGTGAACTCTAGATCACATATGTGAAGTGAAACGTGAGTGGAAAATTTTGTAAATTTGGTAGAAAGAAAAAGTAAGAAAGAAAAAAGAGAGAGAGAGACTTATTACCTGTCATGGGAGCACATGTTCAAAATTGCTGTGAACTTTGTGGTCTTGAGACTCTGCCTTTTTAAAAGTTTGCTAGAAAGAGGATGTTTAAATAGTTATTTTTGTTGTTGGCCTGTTTGAAAACAAAGTGATCATATTGCAACCATTAACAAAATTTGAGGCCAGTTCTGTTTCTTTCTATGGTGGTTTCTATTACTTTTCATAACAGCTTCTGGTTTAATAGAGACATAAAATTTGGCCTATCTGTAGTTGTTTCTAGGCTCATCTATGCAGCCAAATACCGTTAGTTTTAACGGAGTGGCCCTTGATGGCATTTGCTTTCTCCCTGGATATATAAACACAAATAGAACAGTAATTTGTCTCTGGTTCTAATAATTGTAGTGGCAACCATAGCCTTCTTCTTATGCTCCCCTTCCATGTGTTCAGTTAGTGTGTCAAGAGGGAGCATGATAATGCTGGCTAGACCTGCTTCCAGTTCCATGCATCTGCCAACTTGTGCCAAATCATTCTAAGTTGGACAGAAGGGAAGAATGCTCCCTGCATATGTATCAATTCACACACAGGACCTGTCCTCAGGACTGGGAATCCTGACATGAGCATGGTTCTCAGCCATTTGTACAGTTCTTGCATTGCATTCAACTAGCCGAGGTCAGGGTGGAAGCCCATGTCAGCACCAGCACCGGATGGGGAGGCAGGATCGGTGCCCTTTACTTCCCTGCCCTTCATTCACTGTCTGAGTACGTGGAGAGGAACATTTGAAAAGGACTTCTGGAGTTCTGATAATAATTACCTAGGGCACAGGGAGAGTGAATGTCTGCCTTGCACCAGTAGTGTTTTCTTCTTAAGGATTCTATTGGGAGGATCTTCTCCTTAAGCAAACATGCTCCATGGCCAAAGCCACTGTCACTGTAGTGTTCAGTCATGCACAGTCAGCCTTATGAATATCATTCTACGAGTTTGGAATGTTTTCTATAAAAATATTAATAAATAGTATATTAGGGATCAAGACTTCATAAACATTGCTTTGAAGCATCAGGTAGCATTTCTGTGAAGCAAAGCATTTCGTTTTATTATAATTTATATTCGGTGTTAGCCACCCTGAGCCTGGCCCTGGCTGGGGAGGGCGGGGCATAAATAAAAATTTATTAGTATTATTATTTTTTTTATTCTGAGTGGAGAGGTCTGATGGTTAATGGAAGTGTATCTATTTCCCCCAATCCATTCGACATTCTCCCATCCCTCAGCACAGCCTATATGTGTGCCTTCATTTTGTCACCAGAGAGCTTCTGCATGGTCAAGGTTTTCGTATATTTAGTAAGCTTTTTTTTGTCTGTCCCCCCTTTGACCAGCACCCTCATCCCCAACCCAGCTTCCTTTACCACACCCAGAAGAGCTTACCATGCAGCTATTATTGTGGGTTCTGCTGAGTGGAAATGTCAAAAACCTTGCTTGGCAATCAGCTAGTCAAATGGATTTTGGAATTAGGTTGCATGCAGACTAAGGCAGGTTGCTTTAGTTCCATTGAAATCCGTGGGCCGAGTTAGTTGTTACAGAATTAAGTCCCATTGACTGGTACTAAAGTGTGAGTAGCTTCATCTGAATCTAGTCCTTTGCATTTATAATCTAGTCTAACCTATGACAAAAGTTATGCCACCCCATCTGCATTGGGGAAGAATTATTTGAATAAACTGCATTTTTGCAAACCAGATAAACACAGGCCACTTTATATGGACTGACCAAAAACTGTAAAATGTATTTTTTTTCATCTGGTGGAACAACCATAGTGTTGAAGTCAAGTATGTTATTCTGGAAAACAAGATTTCAGAATGCCTATACTGTCTATCATATGTGTAGACGTATGACTGAAGTGGACAAATCAGACAATTCAGAATTGACTTGTGTCGTCCTGTACTGTACATTCACTACAATCCTGCGGCTGCATATACGGCATATACAAAACTGTATGTAAATAGGCCACGGCTATGTAATCTTCCCACTGCATAAAAAAAGTGGGTGGGTATTTGCATGGTGTGACCTGCTCTTGAGGTTATAAGTCAAGCTTTGTGCCTCTACTCTGCCACATGTGTAAGCTATTTGCTGGAGTACAGTGTGAACTGGCCCTTTGTAAAATACATTATTACTTTTTCACTTTTTGGATTAGTTCATTCTGCCACAGCAGACAGTGGAAGCTTGGTAAAACATGCAGAAATGTACCACAATTTATAGCTGGTTGACTGTAGCCTTATTATTATGTACAGCACAACACAGATGGTGCTTACAGGTGTGAAGAAGAGACAGCAGTGTAATCTCCTATTCCTGCCACTTTTAAAATTCTTCTCAGACTGGCAGAATTTTCATTTCCCTTTAGATCTAAATAATAATCTCAATAGCAGCAGTCGCTGATTAGCATCAAATGGACAGATAAACCAAAGTCAACACAAACAAAAACCAACGAGTTGCTGTCAGATAATTCTGCAAGTTTGTATGATACAGATTTCAACCCTTTGTTTAGTCAGTTTGCAATTAAAATGTAATAACTGACTGCATTAAAAAAATTTCTTCCAGCAGCACCTTAGAGACCAACTAAGTTTGTCATGGGTATGAGCTTTCGTGTGCATGTGTGCATGCACACGAAAGCTCATACCTGTGACAAACTTAGTTGGTCTCTAAGGTGCTGCTGGAAGGAATTTTTTTATTTTGTTTCGAGTACGTCAGAGCAACATGGCTACCTAAAGGTAAAGGTAAAGGGGCCCCTGACCATCAGGTCCAGTCGTGTCCGACTCTGGGGTTGCGGCGCTCATCTCGCTCTATAGGCTGAGGGAGCCGGCGTTTGTCCAAAGACAGCTTCCGGGTCATGTGGCCAGCACATAGAAACGCCGTTTTCCTTCCCGCCGGAGCGGTCCCTATTTATCTACTTGCACTTTGACATGCTTTCGAACTGCTAGGTGGGCAGGAGCTGGGACCGAGCAACAGGAGCTCACCCCGTTGCAGGGATTCGAACCGCCGACCTTCTGATCAGCAAGCCCTAGACTCTGTGATTTAACCCACAGTGCCAAGTCATCTATAATATTTATCCTTTCAAGACAACCATTTAGTGTTATTAATTTGTTCTTTTGGCAACCTTATAAGACTGAAAAATAGCAATTTCCCCAAAGCTACCATATATGCTACTAAATAAATGGCTAAATTGGAAATCTGAAGCTGGGTCTCCCATTTCCCAGTCCAGAACTGATGCAATACAATGGGACCCAGGGATATGTAGCAGCAAGAATAATTTGAGCTACCAGAGTCTAGGTTACTGTTGCAGAGCTTTTGGGATACTGGGTCCAGTAACCTTCACGCCCACTGGACACAATCTAGGAACAGAAAGGAACTGAGCTCCTCAAAGGTCATAACAGATGTAGCTCAGTCCATAAAGACGTGGATTTGTCAAAGCTAATTGACAGGTAAAAGGATATTTCCTCTCCTGGGTGTTATAAAGCTGGAGCCCACAAGCTTTGCTAGGATATCCCTTGCCTTTTGTGTGAGATGACCATACACGCCACTGCTGCCAATATAGTTACTGGAATAGAAAATAGACCTTAAATTAAGACCTTGGCATACCAAGGTGCTATGCTTGAAGAAAAGGGTCGTAGTCTGTGGAGGGTTAAACATCACTTTGACAAATGATTAAGACTGAGCTGTAACTTCTACGACTGAACCAACTTAATTGTAGGCACTACATTTATGGCCTTTCCTTTCTCAAGCTACTTCCCCGTAAATTCAGCGCACAAACACACACACACACACACACACACACACCAAGTATGCTGGTATGGTTAGTGAGAGTACGAACTGACAAAAAATAATGATCTCCCACTGAAATTTACACTGTAGAGGCTAGACAAGAAAAGTACACTATTGTATGAGAGTAGTCTTATATGATCCTTTATGATGAGTACACCAATCATCATTCTTTTCTTTTACATATTTATTCCACCACTGTCAACCCACTTTTGAAAGGCTTGTATTGACATTTGTAATGTTGGTTGAGTTATGAGGGGTGTTTGCTGAAGCTAGCAAGTCCACAGATTCATTCAGACCACTTTGGATTTGCCCGGTTATGTGAATCAGCCCTTAATTTTCAAAATTCTGGCCTCGGCACACATTTGCAGTTGAGGGAAGGAAGATCAACCCTCAGAGTTGGATGGTGTGCAGCCTTCTGACAGTAAAGGCCAATTTCAAAGGATGGGGGTAGAGGTTGGTAGCTAATATAATTAACTTAATCACATGTTTTAACTGCAGTGTGTAATATATTATAGTGCTCTTTTAAATTTAAATTGTTTCTATGTAGTTTTATTGTTGTGAACTGCCCTGGGATCCCTTGGGGGGGAAGGGTGGGGTGATAAATTAGAAATAAAAAATGGGTACAGTTGGAATAACCTCTGTGCATATGGCAAACTGGGGTTGTTAATTATCAGATAAGCTGTTGTAGACTATCACCTACTGCATCAGTGACAAGTTTAATATATTTTTGTTACTTACTTTTATGCTCAATTTTCTGTAAATAATTCCTCTCTGGCGAGAAGGGTGACAAGCCTACCCTTGGTAGCTTGGTAGCTGGGGTCTTTTAGTCAACTGGAGTGACTAAAAGCTAGTTTTGCTAGGCTACAGTCAAATCATTTGTGTATTTCCTCAAAAGTAAATCAATTGAGTGCCCCAGGGCTTAATTCAGAGTAAGAGTGATTAGAAATGCACTCTTTGTTTTAGAGCATGAGGCTAAAAGCATTGAGTTATGAACTGGTGTGTGTGTGTGTGTGTGTGTGTACATATACATATATATATATATATATATATATATATATATATATATATATATTCTTGCAGACCCATTTTCTCATGGTCAGGAGGACTATGAGCTTGAGTTAGGCCTTTCTAATGAAGGATACAAATGTCAGTATGTTAACAGCAGTCTCCGGGTGGAATGGTTAAAAACATACCCCACTGGCACACATTGTATTTATACAGCTCTCTGTTTATTTTCTAATCTTAAAGATTGTTTAGAAAATTAGGATGAGAGGTGCAAAATTAAAAGAAGTTTCTGTGTGAGATTCTTTGTAGGATGTACCCCTAATGTCCTTTTCCGAGTGAAAAGAAAATAATTCTCAGCTTTATTTACATTGCATAGTTATTTGCAAATGAAAACAGTATGGAAGTGCAAGGAATTACTACATTCATCTCAAAAACTCAGTATTCTGGCTAGTAATGCTTCAAATTGGATTATTATCTCAACAGGCTACTTTCAACTATAAAAAAACTTACTTGTAATTATAATATCAATACCTATCAGTGGCATGGAATTAAATGACACCGACAGTAATTGCTGTGTCTATCATACTAATTATTAATGGCTGAAATGAAGAAAATAAATTAAGAAACAATATACTGTTCTAAAATAAATTGGTGACTTTGGTCCACAGTGATTGAGGGTGAGATTTTTTTTTTTAAAAAAACCAACAACCCACAAATTGTTCACTTTCAGGTAAACATGCAAGAGATAAGGGTTTATCGTTCATATTTGTACAGTGGTACCTTGCAAGATGAAATGAATTTGTTCTGCGAGTTGCTTTGTATAGCAAAAATTTCGTCTTGTGAAGCGTGGTTTACCATTTACCCGGTTTACCCAGTCTACCCATTTAATTAATGCGTTGCGCAACACAAAACACTTTCGTCCTGCGAGTTTTTCGTTGCACAAGGCATTCGTCTTGCAGGGTACCACTGTATAATGATGCTGTGATAATTTTGCTAATTCCTTATGCTATTTTCAGCATTGCAGTTTTCATAAGTGGAAGCCAGTCCGAAAAGCATGCACTGATGTGCTCACAAACTTTCAACTTCATTTTCTTTATTAGTTAAATGTTCTAAACATCTGAGTGTCTCATTTGCCATTGTGAAGATAATACCAATGTCACTGTAATTTTCACATGTGATTATGAGTAGAACTGGAGGGTCCTGTTCTCCTTATTTAGCAGCTCTTAGTCATGCCATAAATGTTAAGCTTGCCAGGAGGTTGGTGGTTGTGGGGCTTGTTGCATGATGGCCTCCTTCAGGTGATGCCATTTGTGGGAGGATATTGCTGTACAGTATAAGAAAACCAATCCGACTCTGGTCTCGTATGTTAAATTGCCCCAAGTAAACCCTCATAAATTGAATCCTTACCTCCTGTGAGTGGCGTTTTACTATTGTGATACACCTGCTGGAAGAAGAGGGGGAAGGTGATTTTTGTGTGTGGTTGTTTAATCAATCCCCCCTCCCCCTACTCCTCCTGAAATTTGTGGCACCCTCTGGATGACCATGGGAGGTATAAATAGAAGTATGGAGCCAAAGGCTGGAGAAGCAATGGGGAATTGGTAAAAAAAGTCTCCCTCTCTGTCCAGCAAGAACCTCCAGGGCCGTCTTAAGCAGGTCACTCCGGCGCCCCCACCCCGCCCCGTTTCTTCCTGCGGCTGGTGGTTTCCACACGGTTTCGCCACGCAGCGCCCCCCTGCCAACCCGGCGCCCTGGCGCCCCGTGCCACCCAGCCTACCCCTAGAGCCGGCCCTGAGAACCTCTGCTGGATCTCAACCCCTTTTGCACCGACGGTTCTGCAATTGAAAGAGGGGGGGGGAGTCTAAATAAATCCCCATGCAATTTAAACAAACAAACAAGTAAGTAAGTAAGTAAGTAAGTGAATAAGTATGAAAGATTCCTTTTCCTGTCCAAGCAATGTTGTTGATAGCTTACAATAAGAGATTTAACTGACAGAGTGTGAGATGTCCCTTGGTCGGCAGTGCTTGAATTTTCAGGAGGTAAAATAAGGCAATCTTCTCTTTGGCTCCTCTTTTTCAGCACCTTGGAGAAAAGTGAGAGAAGATGGTGGATTATAAAGTAGAAAGGGGGCCTAGTAAATTCCTGTAAATTCAAGCACTCTTCAACAGTCAGAATTGAATGCTATAGCAAGTGGGGATTTTGGTGAGTTCCTCTTAAGTATCATAATGTCAGGGCTGGATTTGGCATGCTGTATCATGTTGTAATGCAGGAAGACAGGATAAAACTATTCAGATCCAGCTTTAGGCCTGTCGAAGCAATGAAATAATAGAAGGCCATCCGTGATCATGTGTGTCTTATGTAGTAGGAAAAATGTATAGGAGCTTCTTGTTGTTGTTTTTACAAGCTGAAATCTAGTGTACTGGGAACGCTAGATTGTTGCGTCAAATGTTGTATGTATCAGGACAGATTAATGGCAGCAAAATTAATTATTTATCCTTTTCTTTGGTTCTTACTTTTGTGTGGTTACCCTCTTTTCTTGACAATTTTATAAATGAACGGCTCCACCAATGTCAGTAGTTTTTGTTCTTATTTTTTTTTAAATGTTCAGTACTCCTCATTAGATATCTTGCAAAAGGCTAGAGGAAAAATGACTTGTTTCTCCTCTTCGTAATGCTTTGAAGATAGCATTTATTTATTTTAAATGTTTCTATACTGCCTTTAAATTAAGAAAATTGTCCAGAGCAGCCTACAAAGCAAGCAAATGATAGAAATAACAATGCCATAGATTACAATACAAACTGATAGAAATAGTTAAAACAGAGAGTAATCTGCTATCAGTTTATTTATTTTCCCCTTGTATGCCCTGTATATATGACTAGCCAAGTCACATCTTTAAATCAAATGCTGCCACAACAAATCGCACCAATAATAAAGTTCAGTGAAAAATACATCAATTTCCCCCCTCATTTAAACACACAAACACAGCTGTGGGAAAATAAATTAACCAACCTGATAATGTTTGGCTTAAAACAGCAGCCGTTATACTTTTACATGATTCTCCGAGAAGGGAGAATAGCTAGTGAGAAGCCCTTCCTTCCTCCTTGTCTCTGCCAGTCTGATTTCAGGAAATAATGGATTTGGAGCACTGTGCCCTCTGAGGAGTTCTGAGCACATGGAGGCCTGTAACTATTTGTGCCTTAAAATGAATTAGGGACTAATGCAGCTGCCTTAACATGGATGAAATATGCTTCATGGCTCCTCAGCTCCATAATTAACTGGCAGCTGCATTTTACACTAATGGAATAATCCAAACAGTCTTCAAAGGCAGCTCCATGTTTAGTGCATCACAGTAGTCTAGCCTACAGTTGAATCAAAGCATTTTCTTGTAGAAATGCTACATCTTGCAGATTCATCGTAATCTGAAACACCAGAATCCAATATCTAATTGTGGGGTTTATACAAATGAATTTTATTAGATATTTTATAGCACATTTATATAATCTGTCAACCACGACAAAAAAGGTATAATTCTGAGAGTGTTAACTAATACGGTTGAATAAAATTGTGTTACTAGACTACAAGAAACATTTTTTAATAGTATCAAGGCATAGATTTTAAGACTTCAAACACTTTTCTGAAAGGAAATTGGCACTATTGAAAAGAAACTGAGCGGACCAAGAATTTCTCCAAGGAAATTTCATCCGGCAATCCTATGTAGATTTAAACATTTAAAATAACATTCTAAAGAGTTTACATGAGAGCTTAATGAAGAGACTGATTATACACAAAACCTCACATAGCAGCTTAACTCTTTATGTACACTGGAATACTTTTCAAGCATTGTTCAGCCTGTTTCAAAAGCATGATGCACCCAGCTGCAATACTGAACCACTTAAATTATAAAAATATTTTGTCGTCTTGATCCTGGTGGCTCTCATAGCAAGTGTGTCAGTGATACTTGGTTGGAACCGAATATTCTATTCCTCAGACGAAAGGGAACACGCTGGAGAAATGCAATGAGGAGTACATTGCTGAAAACATCAACATCAACAAGAAGTTCTTTAAATTTGGCACTTTTAGTTTAGAGAAAAGGAGAGCAAAAGATTAAGAAGTTTATAAAATTATGCAAGGCATGGAGAAAATGGATAAATAAAAGTTTTTCACCTTCTCTCATAACACTCAAACTCATGGGCATCCAGTGAAGTTGAATACTGAAATATTCAGGAGATATAAAAGAAAGTACTTCTTTGCAGAGTACACAGGTGGCATTGATGGGCACCAACTTGGGTGGCTTCAAAAGAGGGTTCATGGAGGATAAGGCTATTAAGGACTACTATCCATGATGGGTGAACTATGCCTCCATGGCCGGAGGCAGCAATGCTTCTGAATACCAGCTCCTTGAAACTGCAGGAGGGGAGAGTAGCACTGTAAGAACAGGCTGCTGGTCCATCAGACTCCTCCTAGGTTCTTAACCCTTGGATCAATTCTGGATTTGAAGCTGAGGATGTAATTCTGTACACACTTACTGGGAAATAAGCCCCATTGAACTCAGTGAGTCTTACTTGTGAGTAAACATGTATCTTAAGTTAATGACATGCAAACATACACAGTTACTAGCATGACCTGTAGGGGGAAAGGAGCCAAATTCTACAAAACTTTCCTGCATTGAGGATATTCTCCCCCCCCCCCCAAAAAACCAGTCTTACTTGGAGAATTTGAGCACTAGTCTGGGAATACTACAGGGAGCCACTGAAGCTTTGTTGTGGTGCACACAACTGTGAATCATGCCCCATGCTGCTGATGAATTTTTCAGCTGTTTCACTCTTGTATGCTACACCTGAAGCCCCAAAGATGAGTGGCAGTTACATCTACTCTCAGTTTTTGTTTCTGCCACAAAACGAACTTTGCTCATATCCAATGGAAGGAGCAAAATTCTTGCCTTTCCTGTTAACAGCTCTCAGCAGTAATGAAGTCTGACCCTTGAAAATAGTTTGTTGGCCTAAGTCACAAGAGACCAGACTTCTTAAATACACAAATCTTTGCCTATAAGCCAGTTATTTCTGAAAGATTTTTTTTACCTTGCCATTGCACTACCCAGGCAAGAAAATGCTTAATGTAACAGATACAGTGGTACCTTGGTTTACAACCATAATCCGTTCCGGAGGTCCGATTGTAAACCAAAACGGGTTGTACCCAAGGCGCACTTTCGCCAATGGGGCCTCCCCCCCCCAAAAAGGGTTGTAATCCAAAGAAATGGGCTGTAATCCAAAAAAAAGGGACATGCACTTCTGGGTTTGACATGGTTGTAATCCAAAATGTTTGTACATCCAAAACGTTTGTAAACCAAGGTACCACTGTACTGAATTTCTCAATTAAAAAGTCCTAGAAAACAACTGTTTATAACAAACACTGAAATCATCCCACTGTTGATGATGATGTGGTGACTCTATTTAAAAAGTGCTTATCTCTCACCTGTGCTTTTCTCAGTAGACAGACTGCTTGGGGTAGGGTGAGAAAAACTTTAAATGTGTATTAAATATCATAGATTGTATCTTCCCCCATTTGTTTTCATTTGAATTCCAGTGAATTCTAAGGTGCCAATTCCCAACTTACTTGAAAAGCCAGACTATTTGCAGAGTCAGTTTGGTTTGTATGAAGTTTATTAAGAATTGTTTTTGATAAAATTCAATGAGGTGTAATTTATTGACTTAATAATTATTCCTTATTGTGTTCCTGCTTTATCTTCTGACAATTGTTGTTCCTGAAACAGAAAAAAATCTTTTCTTTACTTTTCGTTTCTCTTTTCTTTTTGAGTTTTGATTTCTTGATATATGTCACACACTGTGCAAATAGTTACCTCATGAGTACAAAATTGACACTTTTAAGAATGTGTTACATGAAAAGCTAAAAGTGTGCAGCTATAGAAAAATAATACAGTACTCAACATTTTGTGGATACTTTTACTATCCACTTTGAACTGGTTCACTCATCAGAATCAGCCACAGTTTGTCTTAAGTCATGGTTTAACTATGAATGATTAAGCTGTGGTTTAAGGCATACAGTGGCTTATCCTGACATGTAAACCAGGCAAATGTCAAACAGGGGTGGCTAATGTGCTGTCCTCTAGCTTATTGCTTCCAAAGCTGTTTGGTATGGTGACCAGCTAGTTCAATTTTATTTGGTAGGATGACCCATTGGTTTATTGTCACATGAATTTTAAGCCTTGGGCCTTCAGCAGTCATCAGTTTTGTGCATTTTAGTTAGTGAGTCGCAATAGCAACTCCTTCTACGAGCACCTTGGGGTTAACCGTCACTGGAACTGCTGCAAGCAATCAGAGATCAGTTCCCAAGTGTTAAAATATAAGACAAGTGTCAATTCAGCATTATAATATGCCAGCAAAGCAAAAAAGTTGTATTCACCATAGCATTTAAGGATTACAAGCAATACTTGTTTGGGGTTTCCTTGTAAAGCCCACTTGCACAGGTGTCGTGACCCGCAGGTTCTAGCTATTTTGGACTACAATTTCTTTTATGCCCCAGCCAGCATGGTCAATGTTCAGGGATGATGGGAATTGTAGCCCTGAAGGTACCACATTTGCTACCATGGATGTCAAATCCCATAAGAAATTTGACTGACCCCTCTGTGTGTCATCTTCTTACATCTGTTCCATGGAATCTGCACTGGCTGCCTATATGTTACCAGGATAAATTCAAGGGACTGACATTAACCTCTAAAACCCTCAGTGATTATGTGAGGATGTCTGTGCTAAGAAGAACTGTATTGTAAATTACAACTTGCCTTTACTGGCTTCACTTTTTACATATTCTCCCCAACCCCTCACCCACACTCCCCAACATACAGTAACCCAGACTAATTCAGGATGGTTCATCAGCATCCGACGAAAGGGTTGTGGTCTATGAATGTTTAAGCCATAAAAGTTTTAGTCTTTGATCTGCTTCAGGACATTTTGTGTTACTGTTTAATTCAAAACTGTAGCTAACCTCCTCCTCCACATATGTTATCTGCCATCCAGGATCAAAGATGAAGCTAGTTTTTAGGAAGCAAGGCCTCATGGGCAGATAGTGGTTTTTAACATCTGAGGAAAGTCCACAAGAAGCATTGGCATTGCTAAAACAAGAGTTTATATACAATGGATCACCAACATTGTTTTTCTGGAAGTTGCAGCACACAGCTTCCATTGGCCACAGTCAGGGTGGACAACAATCAGGGATGATGGAAGTCATAGTCTACAAGTCTTGGTAGAGGACACATGCCTCATTCATAGTTTACGCCTTATAAAGTTGAGCATAAAACAATATAGGGCTCAAGGTATACAAGCATGAGCAAGTCAGCACTTTCTTTGTGAGGTTTTGCCTGAAGGCCAATTCATGAATAATTACCTCAGCATCGCAGCAGCCACCAAAATGATCCATTCCATGCTGCTCTGGTAGCATTTTGAATCTGCTTTCTATACAATTCAACCAGATCATATGCTATGTGATTGCCTCAGTGCCATACTTCTCAGAGCACTAGTGATACTGTTAGTCCACCAGACTATGATTTCAATAGCTATGACATCTACATGCAGTAGTGATATGTGGTACTGATTCTACCTGATACTACTTACATTTGAATCTACCTGTAACATTTTGAGAATGAATTTATTTATTTGTATTTATTTATTTCTGTACTGTCCTCTCTTAAATATGAGGATTGTGTGTACAGCTATACAGTGGTACCTCCACTTACGAAGACGATCCGTTCCGCGGCCGTCTTTGTAAGTCGAGGTTTTCAGTTCTCAAAGCGCAGCTACAGCGCATGCGCGAAGCACAATTTTGCGCTTCTGCGTATGCGCAGAATGTGCGTGCGGGGCGAAAGAACTTCCAGGGGTTATCGACTTTGGAAGTCGAAACCTTTGGAAGTCGAAGCGTTCGGAGGTTGAGGTATGACTATATAAAAACATCTTTAAAATATAGTGATTAAAGTGTAAGGCTAGAACCTCAGAGATCAAGATTCAAATCCTCACTCAGCTATCAAGCTTACTGGGTGACCTTGGGCCAGTTACTCACTCTTTGCCTAACCACCTCACAGGATTGTTATGAGGATAAAAACATAATAATAGGGAAGAAGAGAACTGTTTTTGCCACCTGGAGCTCCATAGAGGGAAAGTGGGATATAAGTTAAGTAAGTAAGTAAGTAAGTAAGTAAGTAAGTAAGTAAGTAATCATTAAGAGCAGTACAGCTATGCTAGATGTATCTAAAATAACTGGATAGGCCAGTAAGCATGAAATATTCGAGAGGTGCCTGAAAGTCAAAAGTGGTGGTGCCTGCCGAATCTGTCCCAAAGCGTGTGTGGTTAATTCATTTAATCAGCACTCTCTGATCTTGACATACAAACACCTCCTTTGGATACTGGGGGCCGGGTTGAGCCTTCATGTGTTTGTTCTAAATTACAAGTAATGATATATGGAGTATGTGTGTAATCTTGTGTTTAAATTTAGTTGTCCATTAGACATATGCACCCCATACACGTTGCTGTGGGTTATTCCTGTGGCTGCCCCCACCCTGTGACATCCATGACGCATTGCTATGCCTGACTCAGGGTCATAGCTGTCAAGTTCTCCCTTTTTTAAAGGGAAATTCCCTTATGCTTAATAGGCTTCCTCACGAGAAAAGGGAAAACTTGACAGCTATGCTCAGAGTCAATGTTTCCCAGGAAAGGGGGAGGATGTGTCTGTTTCCCCTAGACGATGTGTGTCCCCATCCCCCCGTGGTTGTGTCTCATCCCTGTGTTTACTCCCATCCTGTAGCGACCCATGAGGTATCCCCTCCCCCTCCCCCTCCCCCACCCTGTGGCTTCCCCCCACCCTACGTCAGCCCATGACCTATTTGGGCCCCCTCTCCCCACCCCCACCCAGGGCTCCATTTTTGATAGTATTTAAAGGGCTGTAGAGTCTGTAAAGTGGAGCCGAGGCCTAGTCTTTAGGCTGTAAAGTAGAGGTGAGGCCTAGTCTGTGAAGTAGAGGCGAGGCCTAGTCTGTAAGCTGTAAATTAGAGCTGAGGCCTAGTCTTTGGGCCGCAAAGTAGAGGCGAGGCCTAGCTTGTAAAGTAGAGCAGAGCCCTAGTTTGTAGGCTTTAAAGTAGAGGCGAGGCCCAGTCTGTCGGCCTTTGCTTGGGCTAGTATTTAAATACAAGCCGAGGCCTCCGCCCTGTATCTCCATTCCTTGGCTCTGGCCTGACTCTGTGGGTTGTCTGGTAATGGCCGCCTTGGTGGTTTCAGTTGCTTGGTTGATGACATCATTATTTGGCTCCGCCCTTCAGAGCTTTTGCTGGTGACAGTGCATGATCTGCCTTTCTATTGGATGCTGCTGGAGTCTTCCGAGTTTCTGCTGGTGATGTATAATTTGCATGCCACTTTTTCTGTTTAATCATTATTTTAGGTGTGAAAGGTGTGGCTTTTTTGAATTTTTTTTATGCCAGATCCCTCCTTGATGGGCAAGGTGCGCTTTGCCCTAATTTGATGCAATTCGGTTCAGCGGTTACGGAGAAAGGCTGTGACCTCTGCGCACGCAGTGGGAACATTTATATATTTATATATAGATATATAGTTGTGCATATTTATGCATAGATAATAGTAAGTGCATATGTGGGTGTTGGTAGGCAGAATGCATCTTTTGTAGTTTCCTCCACTCAACAGCGCTTGTTAAACCCTGGTGCTGTTAAGCCACTGCTATGAGGTAGGATCATGTTAAAACTGACAGTAACGAGAATGTTAGGATTTGTAGGAGTCATGTATAATTTTATTTATGTTTTCATAAATAGAAGTCTTAGCATTTTGCTAACAATTACATTATTCACATCAAAATAGCACCACATTGGCTTTTAAATTACACCACCTGTCTGCATGAAAAGAATTTCTGGTACAGGAACATACAGACAGCTGCTGCCAATGTTTTTTTCTTTGCAGAGAATACTGGCAAAGCACTGGCTTTTGGTGTAAAATATTAGCTGACTTGCTAGTTTTGTAGATTTAGGAAGAAAAATTTTGCTTGTAAAATGACTATACTGACTGTATTTGGTTTTGAATTTCACTGATTATAAAAACATCATCATATGGTAAACAAGACAAGCTGCTATGTACCAAGCAATATGAGACTTGCTCATATCTTTTCCATTATTTGTAAGTTGTATTCTTATCCTATTCAGATAGTAGGAATAAATAATAATCATCATTGAGATGGGGCATGTTAGGAGCTTAGGGTTCTGTCTTAAAGACTCAATAGCTCCTCAGTATCATGCAGATTTGAATTTATAGGGAAAGCATGTGAGTGAGAGAGAGAAGGGAGTCAGAAAGAGATATAAAACTATGATTGAGCAGAATAAGATAGTGCATATATGTAAATTCCACTTTCCTGTTATGTATCTAATAATCTATTTCTTCTAAAACACTTTCTGGAGACTTGAAATATGTCCAAATTGTTATTATAGTTGCAACTTGCAAATTGTAGTTGAAATGTTTGGTTTTGTAGGCCACAATTTGGCTATAATAGCATTTGCTCACCACAACATATGACAGATGTTCAGATTTATTAGCACTAGTGCAACATATTATGAGCAGGAGGTTTGTAATCTTCCTAGACTGTTAACAAAACCATTGTGTTATTGGCCAATAAGATTTGTGCATCTGGCTGACGTAATGTTGCACTCCTGACAATGGTTTAAGTGATATATGTCTGCAGGGCGTAGATAGGGTTCTGGTTTTTGTGCTCCTGCTTTTATAGTATGAGCTGTTTGCAATTCTGAAAATGCATTAGGTCTCTAAAAGGGTTAAGGGATATAGTGCTGCAATTAAAAATACAGCTTGCCAATGAGCTATTTTGTGAGAGTGGTATAAATATAAAGATCCGCTCGTCTGGCTCATTTGCAAGTTTTCTTTTTGACTTCTTTCACACAACTGGTGTTTTTGTGTTTAATTTAACAAGAAATGAGTAGTAAATGAAAGCTGCTGCCTGAAATCCCACTGTGAACGTGTTTCGCACTTGGCTCCCCAGTGAAAAGGCAATTTGTGAAATTATGTGATAGAGTAATTAGATGAAGCCTGGGCTTTTGATTGTTGCCATGCTTATGTGGTGAAGGTTTACTAGGGCAGGGATAGGGAGCAGAGGAAAAAAAGCCTGATTATTATCCTGCCAAAGTTGGCTCAGGGTTCTTAATTTATTTGTAAACAGAATGTTTAGTGACTGCATAGGAAGTAGCAGTAATCACCAGCTCATAAAGAAAGTACAGGATTTTTACAGAGTGCTCATGTAAAATTTAAGCTGGGAGGCTGAATCCCTGTTAATGTAATTAGGACCTAATTTACCACCCTTTGCACACAGATATATAGTAGTGGCTAGATGTTATTCTCTCTTTTTTTATACACATTATATATACCTCAGTGCAGCAGTTCACTGAATAGAACAGGTGTGAGCCCCCCTCAAAACATTCCCCCCTCCCAGTTTGAACCATAAATACACAACAATTTTTAAGGGGGAAATGCTTACCAAAAGGGGGGAGAGGCAGGGTGGATTGGGGCGGAGAATGAATGGAAAGAATGTCTGCAAATGAGGCAGTAATGGACAGTTGCCCTTTATGTACTGATGGATTTCTCAATGGTTAAGTAAATTAAAGCAAATGCTAGAAAAATCAATAGGCTTGCAGAGTCTTGGTTGTGCCTCATAGACTTCAGGACAGAATGACAGATGTGGTGCATATGACCCATTTAAGTATTAATGCTTGGGAAATTGCTTCTGCGTGCAAGGTTATAGGCCTAGAAATATTGTTATATTAAATTACAGACAATAATATTTTTAAGTATATGTGCAATTTATATGTTTCAGTTTAGTTGTTCTTATGTGTTACATTTGTCCTGGAAGATTAGTTGCTTAGTTGTGTCTGTGGAACAGTAAATCAAGTTTTAAAATGTTCGTGCTGTGAATTGTCTTCATATAAGCTGTAGTTGGAAGGCGCATGTGTTATACACAATCAGGGCATACAGGGAATGTGCCAAAACTACATTAACTATATAATTGTATTTCAACCACAATAAATATACTGTGCATTAGAGTCTTAAACAAGTGTCATGGAACCATGTTTGATGTGTAGCTGCAAAATTAGGGCAAGTTATTCTATGTGGATTTCAAAGCAAATCATAATAATAAATGAATGGGGAGGAAACATGCTACATATGGCAGTTAAAATGTGAATTTTGCTGATCCCTACGGAAGTCCTAGGACTTACAAACAGTAGATAAACCTGTTCAAAATATATTACTTTAGACTGCAAATGAGGGGTCACATTATTGACTTCCTTGATATTAAAAAATAATGTCAGCATATAGAAAGTAGCACTCCATGTTGGGGAGAACAGTTGGCTAGAATTTTTCTTCCAGACATTTAGTCTTCTATATGCCGAGGTTTTTCCCCCCTTCCCTGGTCTGAAGTCCAGACATATGTTTACCATCTCATTTTGTTGTATGAGGGTAGGGGTAGTACATTTCATATCTAAAAAGTTACTTTGACTCAAATTACCAAGGTACCATTGATCAAAGAATTTGGGACTGGTTCACATCAAACCCAGGATCAACACCTTCTTTTGTGCAACCTGCCTGGTGTTGATCAGACTGTGTGTGAATACAGCAACGGTATTTCATTCAGTGAAAACCTCTGCTGTCTGTATTCTGTGTACAGCGCAGCAGATCCTCATGCTTCTCTATATCCTATCTAGCCACATGTATGGGGGAATCGTTCTAAGGAAGGAAAAGAAATGCTTGCTGGTTTGTTGTACTGGATGGTGCTAGAAGTAGTTAGTGCATACTGCTCACCTTGGTTGTTGATGAAGTCAGAATTTAATGTCAATTGTATTTTAATTAGTACTTTTTGTCAAGGTTTTAGCTGAGAGTCAATTTTTGACAGAAGTGGCAAAAAGGATACATGAAATAATAAATCTGTTGATAATGAAATTGAATGCTAAATCTATACATATATAAATGTAAAGGGTCCATGTTTGCGACTTTCCACTTTTCTCAGAAACCGCTTGACCATTTGTGTTCACATTTTGACACATAACGTCCCAAATGAATATGAGAGCGACAACATACTATTTACGTAGACACATGTCACACCTGGCCCACGTAAAAAAAACCAAACCCGTGTTCCAGAACACGCAACTCACCCTAAAGTGCATGCTGGGGGAAAAAGCTCAGAAACTCCGTCTCCGAGGGCTTGGCCTAATCATGAAGTCACCCCTAGACATGCTATACCCGCCAAAACCGCCATAATGGCCAATACCCCTCATAGGAGACACCCTGAACCCCGCCACCGCCGCACCTACCCCACGAGAAAACCCACCCACCCTTTCCGCCCCCACCGCCAATAAAACAATGCCCGTCGCTGCCGACGCTGACACAGGCTGCCCCCGCCCATGACACAACACCCCCCAACCAGTTGCCGATGACAACCTCATCACAAACCTCACCTTGCCGCCGCTTCGAAATCCCCGCAAGTCAGCCCAGGCCCCACGGCAAGAGGGGGGGACTCACAGGGATGAACCAAGGGGTGGGGGAAGGAGGGGGAGTGCAGGGAGTGGGGTGGGGCCTCTCACAGGGATGTGCCAGGGAATGGGGTCAGGAGGGAACGTGATACCTCATACGTCGGGACAGGATGGGGACACTCGACCGGGGGATGGGGGGGAGGGGACATAATATCTCAAACAAAATGGAGGGGGGAAACTGATGACACTCTCAAGGGGGACTCTGAGTCTCCATTTAACACACTGAGTCACAGCAACGTGTGGCAGGGCCAGCTAGTAGTAGTATAAATAGTAAATTGTCTATTGTATATATGAGTCTTTAGAAGATTTTGAATTAACAATCAGACAATCAAACAACAATATCCTCCAACTGGTGGCTCCTGTAAAATGATGATATTGGGAAAAGGGCAGATTATTATTTTGGAGTATCATTTAGAGTATATTTGTGTACAATATTCAGGTTGAATGAGAGATTCATCCTGAAAACTGTCGGGCCTGAACTATGTAACGTGAATCTAAGTGATGACAGAATCTTGTCATTGCCCACATGTACTTTCCTTGCTATGGGGACCATAAACAGTGATAAAAGTTATCATGGAAGGTTCCCTGTGCTGTAGCAGATAGCCCTTTGTTTCTGAATAGCACCAATATACCTAAGAAACTGAAATAATAATTTTGGATACATGGGGCTATTTGCTTCTAACTTAGCTGCACTCTTAACACCTTTGCATCTGTTAGAAAATTACAGTTTTGTGGTTAATATAATATAATATTATATAATAATATAATATAATATAACTAAAAGGTGTTTGTTTACCAAACAGCATTTTTCTTATGTCCATGACTTTTTCAGTGTGTTATGTTAGTTTGAATATTAAAGAGCTAGCCAGTTTTCATTTTGTTTTAGATACCGCAAATGAGCAAGCACATTAATCAGTGTTTAATTGACAACTGAACTCTTAAAATGCACATGTTTGTAGGAGCCTCACAGACTAGGTCATTTGTTTTTGTCCGTACCATTAAGGTTCAAAGGTCACTGGGCATCCAGAAGCCATTAGCCAGTCACCGTTTTTTTGCTGGGTTCCCATATTGTCAACTCGCTAGTCATCCATGGCAACACACACAAGACATTCTGTCAGTGACTAAGCAGGGAGTCTCTTTTAACTTTCAAATCTCCCATAAAGAGAGTAGATTTTTTTAAAAAGATGCAATAGCACTAATTCTACATTTGAAACACAAGGCATGTGTTTGAAACACATAGTCATCGAGGTTATACAAAACCACAATACATGTGAAAATAAGTTTTAATTTTTTTGGTCAGCTTTATATCTATATATAGCTTTGTGTTGTACGCCTTTAATGTTTGCAGTTTCACAGCCTCTTGTTCAGTGGAGAGGCAAATGGCACTTCAGACAGAATGGTGTGTTGACTAAAATGCCCTGTGTTTTGTTCTCTCCTTCTCTCATTTTGGGCATTATATTTCCCCCACAAAATTGATTGATATTATTTTCCTGTGCTGCTAGAGAACATTTGGCCATAATAAGCTTGTGCTTATTAGAAACAAAGGATAAATGACTTTAGCTGCTGAGTCAATCCACTCAGTTTACATCCCCCCATTCAACCCTAATGTGTCCCAGTCCCATCCCTCACAGTGAAAACATCATCAATTACTTGGCTGACAGGAGTCTGAGACTCAGTGTAAGTTGCTCCTTGGGGGTATTCATCTTGGACCAAAATCCACTGGCACTCAGCAACATTCATCACTCCCACCTACATAAAATGATTGGGTAAACGGTAGGGTGAATTATCAGAGGGAAAGAGTGGAAAAATTGATTTTGAATACATTCAAGCAAGTTACTTTGGCCTTGAATAAAAAAACAGAAAAAAACACCCAGGTGATTTACTAAGCTTCTTTATAGAAACTTCCATTGCAGTTTTAGAAAGTAACTAAACAGGCTTCTTTTCTAAGTGGCAATGAATTTCCATTTTGATATGGCTGCAACATTTATTCAATTAATGGGTTAGATAAATACATCTAAAACATTTTAATCAACTAAAATGTGTCCCAATTGATCGGTTAGCAGTTTTCTTTCTTTTTACGTTTATTTGTAATACAAGTATTTATGCAAATTCTCTCCTGTGTAAGAGAAAAAGGAAAGCTGCAATACATACATGTGTAACATAAAAGCAAAATGTGCATTCTTTCCCTTAGAGACTCTTTTGTCTGTGTAAATTTATGCAGATTTAATCCATCAATGAAATTATTAATTGACTAAAATACATTATCAGTGTAAGATATATTGACTAAAACACATTATTATCAATGTAAGCTATATTTAATTAGGAAGTCTTCCTGTTTCGATCTTAACAATTCTGTAGAACTGGGCTGTAGTTCTAGACCAGTGAGTGGTGTGTGTGTGTGTGTGTGTGTGTGTGTGTGTGTGTGTGTGTGTCAGCATTTGAAGTAGAAGTCTTTTATTTGAAAGGCAACAACTTTACTATGAATGTGAGATGCTGTTACAATGTTATTTACATTGATGCACATTGTATATTTAATAGAAAGAAGTTTTATCCTTTCTGGCAGAAAAGAAATATTTCCACTGTTCCTTGAAAATTAAAGATTTGAGTAACTCGCCAATTATACTTCCGTAGACCAGTAGAAGTAAATATGGCAAAATAAATAGGGAGTACATTATACCCAAAGGCTGAGAACATACATGGGAGAAGAGGTCCTATTTAAATCAATAGCGATTGCACTTTAAATTAAGATGTGAATGAACTTAAAATATTTTTATCCTTTTTACAATTGGTGGTTTTTGAAAACAGGTTTTTGTTTCTATAGTAACGGGTGGGAATTGAAGTAGGAAGAATGTATAGACAGGCATGCACCTGGATTCTTTAAACATGTACTGTGGTTGGGTGATTGTCTAAACAAACAGCTTATGCGGAAGGCTTTATCTCAGAATTGGCACGCTATCCCACAGTTCTCTTTTCTTCCTGCTGCTCATTGCTAGTTGTATTAGAAGACTTGCAAGTGATAACCTCTGAAATGTTAGTTAAAGGCAGTAGTGCTATAGTAACAAAAATCACTGCATTCTGCAACCTCTGTGCATCAAAACTGTTCTGACATAAGCTTGATTTGAGAGACTTAAAGCGTGTGTTGCTAGGCCTTTTGATCTAGGAACTAAATTTGCATTTGGTGTGGAGTTACCAGAATCAATAATTTTAATATTTGAAGAGCAGTAAAAGATGTCAGGTGTAATGCACTCAGGTATGTTTCTCAAATTATTGCTTTGCTAAAAATCTTTCCACTAAACACACACACACACACACACACACACACACACACACACACACAGCTTTAGCAATGTAAGTGATAAAGTTTCACGTGGACATATTGCTTTAGGTTTACTGGGTGGAGTTGAATTGATCTTGACACAACATTAGAAGAAAAGGATGCTTTTGTAATTTGATGGCATTTGATTTGATGGTAAATGATATACACCTGAGTATAGAAAATAAAAGAAACTTACTGCAAAATAATGGGTGGTTTATAGCACTGTATTTAAGATAGGGTTGCATAATTGTGAGCCTGAACATAGTATTTTTGAAAAATGCTGCATAAGCTTGTAAAAGCTACTGGCATGCCAGTATGGGGGTGGGGAGGAGGGAAAAGTCTTTGAGGTTCTTCAAACATCGATTAAAAATGAAATTAAAACATGCCCCATTCAGTACTGCAAGGCAGTGTCATCACAATGTTGGAAAGCCAACTCACAGCTACTGGGTTATTGCGGGCATTGCTGCCCTTGTCCCTTGGATTACCGCTGTGCCACGTGCTCCGTTACACAATGCATAAAGGCGAGGGTTATTTCTAGGACAGATAATTGAACATTAATACTCGTTGACATTGTCGTAGGAATGATATGTCAACCTGACAGGGCCTATGTGCTTACATCTTCTGATTGGCTGCAGACGAAGGGTATGTTTGTCACATCAGACCTGAGGCCTCACTGCAGTAGAGCCAAAAATGATACAGTCATTAATCATCAGCTGCCATCTTGGGCTAAGATACCTTCTATGAAACATTTATCATGTGCTGGTTTTTTTTATATATAAAAAAATGTATAAAGAACCAAAATCCTGGCTTGCAAAAAATATATCATTTCAATCATTTATAGCACCATGATATGAACAATGTATACTTTTTTTTTTAAAGGTACATGTTTTATACCATATTTTCTGAAGATTGATGTTCTCTCTTGGAATTCCAGTGCCTAGATAGAAGTTGGGCATTCCAGTGATTATGTATCAAGAAGGCATTGCTGAGGGCTGACATGCACAAAAAACCTAAAGCAGAAGTTGCATTCTTGCAGTGAACTTTTTTTTTTTTAATCAGTTACCCCAAACTGCCAATCAGCTACTCCAGGGCAGGCCATTCATTGTTTGCAAATGATAGTTATGTACTCTTCACAATATTTCCCCTCAAAATTACACCAGCGGTTATTTTTAGTGTAATTTCTAAAACATCTTTAATTACTAAATCCAGTACCACCTTATCAGATTTCTGCTGCTGCTCTTGCTGAAGACGTACCCTTCAGAGAAATGAAAAACAGCCTGGGAACAATTACAAAAGCCTCTGGCAAGTCTCCATATTACATACTTTAAACAGGACATTTGTAATTACGCAGGTATAGGTTTGCCACTTTGCCCTGTAAAAATTTTGCCCTATAAAATTGTTTATATATGGGGCCCCTGAGAACATCCATTATCACATTTTGGTTAACACCACAGATTTTTAAAAAACAGTAAAACCCAGTAGCACTGCAGTCATACAGGCTTTCCTCTGCAATATTCTGGTTTGTTCTTTGTCATTCAAATAACCCATGAAGCAGTGTGTGTGAGAGAGAGTGATATTTATAAAATGCATATACACTGTTCATCAGTTGGCATCAAAATGATATAAGTTCCCATTTTTGTTTAATTGGAGCAATGCAAAGAACAAGGCCAAAAGTTCCTGGTCCTTTTTATTTTGAGACTTGTTAGTACAGGCACTTTAGTCTGTAACTACATTCATTTAGGTCTTTGTAAATGAAAAGTGAAGTGCTATCCAAAAGAAAAAAAGGCAGCACAGGCCCCTTTTCAGCCTAGTATTGACCAACTAAATTAATTGATTATGTGTTTTTATCTTCATGCATTTTTAATGGCCATCATATCATAAATGTGCTGAAAGCTACATTATGTCTAAATGCTTTCCCTTCAAAATCCATTGATTTGTCCTCTCTCTGTCTCTCTCTTTTAAATTGGAACTTGCCTAGGCTTATATGCCTTTTCTCCCTTACTGCAAGCCATTCGGGAAAGGGTATACTTTTTTGCCTTTTGTTTGCAGATTCTCCAGTTACCTTCCCCAAATGGTTGAAAAGACTGCTGGTATAGCTTCTTTTGTCTTGTAAGTGCAGTGAAACAGCTTCAAATGAGATGACTATCAATGCATTTACTCAGGAATGATTCCGTTTCACTTTAGGAATGTGCTTCATGTACCTCAAGGTGTCCCACTGAATACCAACCTCTATGGGGAGCTCTGCTAAATATAAAGGGGTGTGTTTGTGGGCTTAAATTTAATTTGTCTAAGCCAAGAAGCAGAGAGAGCAGTGCACTATGAAAAGTCCCAGTGAAGCAGCAAATTTTTATTTTTGGTGCCTTCAGCCCCAGAGAAGTCCCATAACTCATCCTTATTTTAAACTTGCATTCAGATTCCAAACACAAATTCCACGGAAGTCAATAGGACTTGCTTCCACATGTCTTTATGAAAACAGTGTTGAGTTGTCTAACATCAACATAAAGTTCAGTGGGACTTAAATTTCAGCTTTAAGGGCACAAAAGTGGCAGGGAATGTTTTCTAGCCCAAGGGCCACATTCCCATCTAGGCAACCTTCAGTGGGCCACATGCCAGAGATGGGCATTGCCAGATGCAAAAGTGGGTGGAGCAACAAATGTAAATTGTAACCTTTACACAGTAGACTAGTTTCCACACACACACACACACACACACACCTTTCTCCTCCATCCAGATAAGCAAAGAGACATCAGAGTTCAAGGACAAATTCCAGAGAGGCAGAAACACTCAAGGAGGATGTAAGCAAACTGGCGAGGGGTGTGGCTTGGGAAAAGAGGACGTGGCCTTGGGCCAGATAGAGATACTTGGAGGGCTGCATTTGGACCTTGAGCTTGAGGTTCCACTCTATTGGAATATAGGATTGTAACCTCAGGGTTATATCTACAGAGCACTTTGAAAAATAATAATGCTAATGTATGTTTTAGCTATCTGGATGCAAGGCAGTGCTTATCCTACAACCCATCTTTTCACATACCAATTCAAACTATGTTGATCAAAATGAGTCAGCACAAGTTTTTATATATATGCACCAGCGGTGGTGGTGGTGGTGGCAGCGGCAGCCCCTGGGAAGGTAAGCGCAGCAGCTGGGGGTGGGGAGGAGGACTATTTCCCCCCCTCGCCTCTTCTTCCACTTCCCTCCCCCCGGTGCTGCTTCTCTGGCCTGCCACAAGGTCTGAGGGACAGTGGACCAGCCTGCGGCTAAAAAATTTGCCCGGTGTAAAAAGTAGTAATTTCTAATGTGGATATTGCAATAAAGTGATTTTTTCAAGGGGGGGGTGTGCCGATACAACTCCTTGCCAAGGGCACAGGGACCCTAGGTTCACCTTTCGGCATATTGGTGTTCATCCGACTGGTCAATATTTGTCTAGAACCCCCTTTCTTTGAAGGTGGGAACATTTCTCTGTCTTCAGCCTCACAGCACCACCTGTTCTCCAAGAATCTTAGAAAAATCTAGACAGAAGCTCTGAGATTGCTTCTGTAAATTCATTCAGTGTCCTAGTATGCAATTTGTGAGACTCAGAAGACTTTAATTTGTTTAGAGTGTCTGGGTGCTCCAATACCATCCCTTTACCTAAGTAGCCTATAACTCCCTTCATCATTTGGTCTACTTTTTTGCCAGGTCAAGCACAATTACCCTTGTAGGAAAAGGCTGAGCCATAGCAGGAGTCTTCTGTCACTCCTTGAGTCATTGCTCTATCCTCTATGCAGCAAACTTACCACTCCTTGTTCTTCATCTTGCTCTTGAAGAAACCAAACCCTTTTCATTTTTCACATCTTATGGGAGCCCTTGGGTTTATTCTACGCTTTAGCCCTCCTGGCACTTTCCAAGCTCTGGCTGCTCTTCTGGCCTTGGTGGTTTGTGCCTCCCACTTCGTCTTTATGCTACTTTAAATCTGAGTTCATCACAGACCTGCTTGTTCCTCCACTCCAGCTTCTTTAGATACCTCCAGTTTTCTTTGCTCACTGGAATGGTTTGCAGTTTTGCTTTTCAACATCTCACTTTTAAGACATTCCCATCCATCTTGAACTCCTTCCTCAAGTATTTATGCCCATTGCTTCCAACAGTTCTTTAAAACTTGTCGAAATCATCTTTACTAAAGATCAGAGTGTATATCTAACTTCACCTAGCTTTCTCTTTCCTGAGTATAATGACTCCCAGTTACAGCTCTTATTAAAAAGGCGGTCTCCACTAAGAAAGAGAGGCACTTTTATTGACCTCTTTCAAAGAATACCATTATCTTTATTAAGAAATGTTTAAGACCGTGAGAACAGATTAGTACTTCCCCAATTCAACTAACAAAACCCCCTTTTGGTTTGACATGGAATACTTTCCATGTTCACTGAAGCACCAACATGCTGGGAGATTGCAGCTCTTATTTAAGCAATATTGATATGGTATGGTATCCCATTCTGTGTTCCCACAGAATGGCTAGAAGTGGGTGGTAGAAATCACTGTGTACAAACTACCATTTTTTCCTTTTGCAGTACCTTTGGCTTATATGCCTGTAAAATGGGTAAAGCAGTTCTTTGTGAAGCATCTATCCCTGCTACGGTAGTATAATGTGGTCCTTGGAACTACTTCACAGATTATGCAACAATGATATTAAAGC
This sequence comes from Zootoca vivipara, assembly GCF_965207765.1. Classification (NCBI taxonomy): domain Eukaryota; kingdom Metazoa; phylum Chordata; class Lepidosauria; order Squamata; family Lacertidae; genus Zootoca; species Zootoca vivipara. The sequence goes on along the minus strand of NC_142586.1, from coordinate 7,120,798 downwards.
TGTAGTAAATACATAAAATATGAAGGATAAACTTGTGTGTTTGGGCTGAGAGCTAGGGTCTGTGGCCAGTCAGAAGTATTAGGTGTGTGACCTCAAGCATTTAGGAAGCTTGTCTTTCTTTTACACATCTGGTGTAAGAAACACGAGAGTAATACTGGCATAGCTCTGGCAAACGCAATTGTCCCGGCTCAAGTGTGAAGCGGCCTTTGATGTGAGTCAGTGAATCTCTGAAAACAGTGTGAATAAACATCAGGGGCTTGGGTACTGCTGATGATATGAAAATGAATTCCACAAGCATAATGTCCATTTGGAAGTTATTTGTATAGATAAATTGTTGGGCAGGGCGAAGCAGGAGTTTATACTGCATTCACCTTGCAATGAAAACAAGGTCCGCTCTTTGGGGAAGATGCATTTTAATACAAGGTGTTTCCAGTCCTTGAACATATTCTTCCTCTTACCTATGACTTTATTCCTCAAAAAAGGGTGTTTTAAAAAATAACTTTGCCGGATAAGAATGCTATAATATTCTCCTGTAGGCTATTGTCAGGGGGAGGGGGATTCATTAAAAAGTAGTTATTTCCATTATGCACCATTATTTTTCATCTTTATTGCTTATCTTTGGTTTTCATTGCACCTTTAATGGCATGCTTGGTCAGAAAAGGTGAGGAAGAATGCGAGTACACTTGGCTCCTGTTAGTGCCTACTAGCTGTGCTCGAATCCTTGTCCCCATAGATTTTAATGTCCCTGCAGACTGCTGGCAGCCTGCTTCCAGCTGTGGCAGGCATGATGCAGTGAATTGCTTTTGAATGTTCTTTACTCAAATAGGCAGTAATTACAAGCTTAAAGAGGTTTAGTGGTCCAGTAAACTACATAATCACCCCTGAATTAGCCTGGGCTCATCAGTTGCAGTCCAGCAAGCTCAAGACTGCTGTTTGTATGCAGTCTTTATCACATAGCAACCTGAGCAGCAGGTGTGGAACAGCAAGAATCCCCCATAAACACAACTGTCTACTGGGGACAATGATCTCTAATGAGATGAGGCTACACCATCACTGTAATTTAAGTGGGAAAATAAACGCCAGAGAATGTGTTCCAGCTCCAAGCAAGATTCCTTGGGCACAGTGGGAACAGGATTGCTGCTTTCTCTGTGGTGGAAGATCCCCCCCCCCGGTTGCTAGATATTTAACTCCTTTTTCTTCTTTTGAAATGATGTTTTATGTATGTTACCTTTCATCAAAGAGAGGTGGTGGATTGTGGGCAGAGCAGTTGTACTGTTTGAGGGTTTGTAATGATGCCAGCAGACAAAAGTTTCAAAATAGCTCCTGAAATAATTCTTTAACCTCTTCTGATTCTCCTAATCTTTTTTGCCTCCTTCCTTCCTTCCTTCCTTCCTTCCTTCCTTCCTTCCTTCCTTCCTTCCTTCCTAAACCCCTTTTATATTGTTACATAGCTAAACTTAGGAGCCCTTCATTGCTTTTTCCTAGAATACAAATATGTCAGAATCAGAAAAAGTGTTTATTTGTTAACATTTCAAATGGTGCCATAATGTTCCTCTGCCTGTGGCACGTGGACCAGGAAGTGGGTACATTGCAATAATCAGCTGCCTCAATTTGCAATAGCAGAAGCATTTTCCTCTAAGGCAAAGCTTCTACTGGATGTTTTTTCCCCTACCACCTGTGTGTATTAACTTTTCTTATTTAAAATATTTATTAACCGCCCTTCATCAAAAGATTCCAGAGCAGTGTGAAAAACTTTGATTTTATTGTTGTTAAATATAATTTAAAGCAAACAATGAAATATAGCAATATGCAATAAGACAAAGACGAATTTAAACTGAAACAACTAAAGAGCTAAGCAGAACAAGTAAAATCACCCAAAATGCCTGATTAAATAGGAAAACCTTCACCTGGCACTGAAAAGTTGCCTTTTGAGGGAAGAAATTCCAAAATTCAGAGTGCTACTGCAGAAAATGCTGTTTCCATTGTAGAAGCATAATGTATCTCCAGTGGTGTCAGATGCCCATTGGGACTAGTGGCTCGGAAGGCAGGAATACCAACAGGAGCTAGAGCCACAGCCAGTGATAGACAGAGCCAACTAGTTCAGATTAGTTCCCATCCTCATCCCTGTTGAGTTCATAGAGTCACAAAATCTTAGAATTGTAGAATTGGAAGGGACCATGAGGGTCATCTAGTTGAACCCCCTGCAATGCAGGAATCTTTTGCCCAATTTGGGGCTCGAACACATGACCCTGAGATTAAGAATCTCATGTTCTACTGACTGAGCTATCCCAAGGAATACTTCTGAAAGGAAGAAAGAAGCAAATGACATGTGCTTCCATTCCCTGGACTCATAGGTGCCAACTCCCTGTGGCCCAGGGTGCTTGAGCAACCACAAAATTTCCCATGAATAGGCCAGGCACCCACAAATTTTGGTGCCAGGGCCGTGCACACTGCATGGCACCCATGGCCCCAGGCACCCACTGTTGCGGGGCCACATCTTTTCCCCCAAGGAGCTCAAAGTGGCATCCATGGTTCTCTCCCTCCTCAACTAATCCCTACTACAACTCTGTGAGGTAGAGCAGGCTGAGAAGCAGCTTCATGGCCAGCCTTGCTGTAGCTCTTAAGACATGAATAGGATGATATGAGGAAGAGGCGTTCTTTTAGATATTTAGATCCCAAGCTGAATGGGCTTTGAAGGTGAGAAGGTAGGTGCTGCAGATCTTTCAAGAGAGGTGTAATATGAACAACTCTATGTATGCAAGTCAAAACTCTAGCAACTGAGTTCTACTGTAGCTGGGGCTTGCAGGTCATCTTTAAGGGCAGTCCCACACATAATGCATTACATAATCCATCCACGTTGGAAGAAATGAAGCAGTTCTGAGTGTCAGATACTTGCATCTGCCCATCGCAAGGAAGGAGGAAACTAATGAATTGGAGAATGCATCCATATGGGATTTATGCCATCCATGTTTCTTTTTTTAAGCCTGTGATTGTATTTTCTGCACATAAACCAGTTGAACTGAGTGCACACCCTTATCCTTAGGTTCCTGTAATCTTGTTGCCCAATGAGGCATGCCCAAGAGCTTGTTACCCAAGAAGGAAACTTGAAATACTCAGCAAAGAATAGTGTTGGACGGAAAGCAGAGAAAAATAAACAGAAGCTAGTGAAAGGGGAGGGCTTGTTGCCCATGCTGCTATTATTTTACCAAAGATGGTGATGCATATCCAAGACTACCTGCTTAAAAACTGTTTAAATGAGATAAAACATTGTAGTATTAGCAAAGAACTAGACTTTGCCTCAACAAATCTCTCTCAGACTTTGACTAAAAGCAGTACAAATACTTTCATGGAATTAAGTTGCCCTGTGAATTTTTACTTTTATAGCAGTTAAGGGCCTCTTCAGTTTTAGTTTGGGGAAGGACAGTTTCCCTCTGTATATTTTTATTAATATCTTTCAAGGTCCCGAGGTAGCTTTCTTTTGAAAAAACTTGGTTTAATTAAACACTCTGCTTAAACTCATTTTAATAGTAGGCATAATTGGACTGGAAGATCAGTAGCACCATTGCTAGTCTCTTGCATATAATCTCTCTTTTTGTACTATGATACAAATATAATTTCTCATGTCCTTTAGGTGCACTTTCCCAATACACCAGACTAATATACTTTATGTACAGACTATTCCTCTGGAAACCCTTGGATTCCTTGTAAAGCGTCATAAAACTTGAATCTCAGAAAGGGAAGGTTCATCACTGAGCTGTATTATATAATAAAATGTTAAATCTAATATGTAGTGCAATTGCTGTGATCCTGGATTAACAAAATATGGTATGTCACTTAATGCTTAGGTAGTTAAATGCTTTTCAAATACTTCACAAGTCACATAGCACAGGAAAATGCTAATCAGGTTTCAACACATGGGGGCTTGATACAAAGTCAATTGTAGTAACTGAAAAGGCTCCATCTTGATTTCAGATCATCCGAAACCGTTCAGATGATTAAAGCAATCACATAATAAACCAATTTGTAACGCGATATATGTTACAATCTTAGGGCAAAAGCAGCCCTCTTTAAGCTTTTCTAATAAACTACATTTTACAGTCAGAGACAAAATGTTGGGTGCAGAGAAGTTCTTCCTCTTTCATTCATCGTCCTTTGTCTTCCCCCCTCTATATACACAGCTAGCAAGCTAGTCTGTCAAATAATAACAACAATAATAATAGTTAGGGAGATTCAATGCAGTATTTCCTAGCATCTTCGCAAGATTAGCTGAGCTAATTTGCACAAATGATAGTATGTTTTTCAAGAATGATACCTGCTGCATTTCAAGGCTGGTCCAATACAATGTTCTGCCTCCACTGTCGGAGGGGGTGCCTCTGAATAAATGCACCTTGCTGGAATCACAAGTGGGGAGAGTGGTGTTGCACTCAGGGTCTGTTTGCATGCTTCCAATGGGCATCTGGTTGGGTATTGAGAGTCTAACAGGATGCTGAACTACATGGGGCCTTTGGCTGGATCCAGCAGGGCTCTTATTGTGTTCTTATGAAGGGACTGGAATAAAAAATGGTTGTAGAAATGTCCTTGACTCACAGGACGTGTTTATGTGGTTTATAATAGAAGTAGGCTTCTGCAAGACTATGGGAGCTCAACTTTTGAGTTTACTTGCTTTACTCTGCCCCACTCGGTGCATCCTCTTGCTGGAGGCAGCGCATGAGAGATTCTGTTGTTCTGATTAGCAAGCTGAAAGGAAGATGTCAATTCATTGCTGCATTCCTTTGTCTCTTGAAAGCAACAATATTCCATCAGGGAGCACTCCCTGCTTGGAGTCTGGCATGTGTGTGTGCAATGGAGGCACACTGGCCATGGAGCAGCATCTTTTTGATATGCTGCTAGTGCCTACTTTATGGAATGCACTCACTAAGGAGGGCTGCTTGCCCTCAACACAGAGTGTTTTTAGATGCTTGGCTAAAGCCTGACACCTAACCATTCGTTTGGCTTCACCCTCTTGCTGCTGCAGTGGGGCTGTGCCTACTGATCTGCCTGCTGAGTGGGTTGCCTTGTTGGGGCTGCATTTGGTTGCATCTGTCTTCCCAGCCTCTTTTTCTGTTGTTCATTTGTTTGTTTCTGTTTATTGCTTTGAAATCTCATAGTTATTTACTGGTTTTGAATTGTTAGACACTTTGGTTTCTTTGGCATGAGACAGCAAGGATATAAATAAAATAAATAAACAACTTTCTCCTGGATGGACAGTTTATTCTCTTCTAAGAACAAAATTAATTACACGTCTTCTTAATGGATCGTCTTTGATCTACATGGCCAGGATCACAGCATAATATAAAGTGCATCTTACAGGCCTTTCTACTGGCTTGTGTGGGTGGGGGTCAGGGTCAGGGGACGACGACAGCAAGCTGTGGTTTCAACTGCCTTTTTCTTTATAGGTTTTTCTCATCAAATGATGCTAATTGAAAATTAAGAAAGCAGGCTGAAATCTTGTGATTTCACTTATAGTGTTCCAAACATTTTTGGCTACTTTGCCACTGCAGTTGCTCTAGTTGTTCTTTTTGATTCCAGCATGTGTGGGGATGCAAGGACTCGACTACTATAAATTCAAGCTATGTTCTTAGACTACACCATGCCCTGCTTTTGTAATGCAAATGAGAGGCACAAAGTGTCTCTTTGATAATATGCAGTCAGGAGACAGAAAAGGTTTCACTCAAACAGTAAAAGTAATTCATAAAGCTGAAAAGAGGAGCAAGAAGGCATTGTGATGCTTCTAAAAAACGCAATAAATGTATTTTGTATCAACATAATTTTGACTATTTACACACTCCGAATGCAAAGCCCATGAAGAAAATGGTTACCTTATTTTTGCTTTGTAGAGCAAAAGAAGTTTTGATTAAGCAGGATGAAAATTTACATTGATTTCCAAAATAGCATGCTTCAAATTTGTGAATGTTTTAATTGAACACCTAGTTTTAATTGAACACAGAACACTAGTCGGTTAATGTTAGTATTTGCAATGTTGCTGAAACAGCAGCATTCAAACAAGAGAATTAGGGAGGGGGAAGGAGAACCATTTTAACTTTTTATAATAATGTATACTTCAGAATCCTAATTGGGGATGCAGGCTGTGACAGGAGGTAACAAGACATGTAACAAAAATCTCCAAACCATATTGTAGGAATGTGTTAAGTTTATTGTGGGCAATAAACTTAGAAAAAAATGCTACTACTAATCACTCCTCCCCACCATATCCAGTACACTGCTTGATGAAGGGCTTTCTCTCTTTTTTTACATTTCCCAGTCCTGTTCATGTTAGGTCGCTTGTTCCAATGCTTGCTTTCATTCTTTTAAACTACAACTTGCAAACTCCAACTCTCCATAGGCCTCAATGGTCAGTGCAAGGCTTGTGGGATTGCCAGGTGCTGCTTTTGGGACCCCCCCCTCTTTCTGGGCTTTTAGGACTGTTTTTGCCATGTGTAAATTGGTTGTTGCCTGTATAGCTAACATGGGGAAGGGAAGGGAGGGGGAAAATTGCATGGGAAGAGGGAGGGATTACCTCAGTTTCTCAAATTCTGGATAAATGTTGAGCATTGTTATGTTATGTTTTAGTTACAGGTATGTTATGTTTATTTGTTTGTTTGTTTAAGGCTGAATGAATGAGTATTTATTTACAGTACTTATAGGACACTATATAACAGAGATATTGGGATGGCTTACAACTATAAGGAAATTTTTGGGGTGCCACCACTAAAAAGGCTTTCTCTTCCATAGCAATCTATTGCCCCTCATTTGTTGGGGGCACTTGGGAAAAGGGTATCTGAATTTGTCCTAAGATTCAAATTGCAATTGGTAATTCTCTCTTTAATATTGTTTTCCAACATACATTAATGTAATCAGGCTGCAATTATCTCAATTCCCCCTGGATCTCTTTTCTAAAAAAAAAAATGTGTTAAATCAACCATTTTGCAATCCTCAGGTATGGAGGGTGACCTTAGGGACAAGTTTCATATTTTTGTAAAAATTTCAGCAAATTTACATTTTAGTTATTTAATAACTCTTTGAGGGATCCAGTAATTTTTTCCAGTTTAAAATTTGTCAGTAATTCGTTGAACCTCATCTTCTATCATCTCTATTTGCTTCAGTTCCTCATACTTCATTCCTAAGAAAGTTAGCTCAGGCAGAGGGATATTTCCTACATCATTCACTGTGAAGACAGATATGAAGAATTCATTAAGCTTCTCTCTGCAATCCTGTAGCCTTTGACTCCCTTGTCATCCAAAGATTTCATATCAGCTGTGGGGCAAGAAAATACATGGCTGCAAAGCAACAATTGGGAGTAATATAGTGTGCTCCTGCTAGTTCCTTGGCAGGTGGCTGTTTGTATTAAACTCCTTTTAAAAATTCCACCAAATGCAAGACCCACTAGGATTGGTTCCAAAGTCTTTCCTTTGAAGTTTGTCACCTGATATCATGGTGACATCAGTTGGACAATTTCCCAAGAATCCCTTGAATTCCCTTGAATTCCATTAGTCTCTGAAGGCAGAGCTGTGATGGCTTTCTTTTCTGGAAAATCCTCTTCGAATCTTGCCTCTACCATGACCTCACTAAGTACACTGGAGGCTAGTAGTTATCAGTTTTATTTCCCCTTCTGCAATGAAGGGGATACTAATGCCTACAATCAGCAAAATCAGCTTTTACTCTTCAAAAAGGGCCATTTGAATACACAGTTACAGTAGTTTGTACATTATGTGTAGCACGACCCTGAGAACATCTTTAGTATTCTTTTGGTCTTCTTGAATGTAGCAATTGAATATGATGCATTCTAAAACACATTAATGGTATCAAGCAATCCACACATTGGATTTATCTTTATAAGGATGAAGAATATGTTTGTTGTTTGTTGAATTTATTGTTCAGTATAGTAGCAGCAGCAGCAGCATATTGCTGCTAACTAAAGCCCTTATAAACATGCAAGAGCTTTGTAAAAGAATAGATCTTGTGTAAAATCCTATCACAAGGCTGGTTGCTCTGAATTTGCTCATATGTCTACCTGCAATCTGAGCCTCTTCCCTTCCCCCTTTGACCCTAGCTATGAAAGGTAAGCTGCATTCCTCCAATATAAATGTGTGCTGGATTGATTCTAGGAAGGGAGCATAAACCTCACCATACATAATCACTGTTTTATGGCTTTCACTCATTTGGAGGTGTTAATGCAGATCAAATGGAAAACACTCCAGAAAGAATAGCTCAGGCTACTGCTCTGCCCTATATGTGGTCCTAATCGTTAATTCTTATTGTAAGATCTAAAGGTAATTTTGTTTGCTCTCCTAATGTGTTACAGCTTTCCCAGAGGCTCGAACATATCCTTTCTCAAATTCCCATCTTGATCAATTGTGTGCAAATAATTAAGCTTTTAAGAGATAATGGTATGAGGCTAATGTACACAACAAAAGTAAAGATCTCAAGTCACTGTTTATCGAGCAGTGGCCCAATCTCTTTTCATATCCCCAAGTGATCTTGGTGATAAGTATACTTCTTAGCCGAAATCAGTGCTTATGTTAATTATTGACTGGTTTTCAAGTTTTTTTCTTCTTTTAAAAAATGTATGAGATGCTGCTGTGGAAAGATAGTGGTTACTGCTAAAAAGATTAAAAGAGAATTGTCAGCAATTTTGGAAAATGAATTTCCTATTTTATTATTTTATTAAAATGACAGTTATCCGCTTCTTACTCTTTCCTCTGTTGCAATGCACTGTGATTGCCTGTAGCATGTGCCTTACTAGCCTCATGGGTGAAAATACAAGAAAGCTTTGAATGTTTTTACAGCAGCCTAGCCTGTGGCAAGTTGATTCTCTGCCATGGTGCTTGTTGTTGTTTGTTTGTTTGTTTGTTTCTTACTCTTAGTTTATAAGGAATCATTCATGCTATCTGCAAAAAGCTTATAATTGAGATTCATAATTCTTCAGGTATTTGAAACTGTAATTCTTTTCAACTCAACCTCATTGTGAACTTTTTCTGGGAGAGATTATCTACATGAAGTCATGGCTTTCATGTGATTATAGCAATTATAGGTTTTTCATGAAACCGAACATTTTTTTTGCTACACTAAGCCAATAACCAGAGGGGGTGGGGGTGGGGGAGAAGAATCAGATGACCATAAACATACCATAGTTTAAAATATTTTTTTCTGATGCTTCTAGTAATTGGTGTTCTTTATTTTACAGTAGCTGTATTATTCTAATGGCTAATTTTATCTGTTCTTGTCTATTTGTTAAGAGTCCAGAACAATTGAAAATTGCTTATTGGCGACAGACTTCTCAATCCCCATAGCTCGAGGCTGTGCTAAAAATTCTTGCTCCTGCATGGAATTAGGCACAGCTTGCTTGGTTACGTAAAGTCAGATCACATGCAAGGTATAAAGCAAAATAAGAAAGAGAAATAGTGTTCATTGTTATATCAAGGTAATAAAGAGTTAAACCTAAGTAAACAAAGTGGTAAACAAACTGAACAGCAAGCATTTGAAAACAACATTAGAGGTTACTGAATTAGTTGTGAAAAACAATTCTGAGAGCTACTGTATCCCTACATAAATGATCAGAATAGGCACAATGTCTAGGAACACATGAACCCACCATATACCCAGGCAGCTCAGTACTGCCTACACTGGCTGGCAGTGGGTTTCTAGGCTCTAGGCAGGAATCTCTCCCAGTCTTAACTAGGGAATACTGATTTGAATCTGGGACCTTTTGCATGCAAGGCAAATGTTCTGCCACTGAGCTATGGCCCTATGGCTATGACTAGAATGATAGATGACTAGATGACTAAAATGATAGATTGATAGTCATCTAGAATGACTAGAATGATAGATGACTAGAATGATAGTACAGTGTGGCCTGGCATGGCTACAACCTAGTACCGGTAACTCATATCAAAGCATTGCACTGATGTAGCGGGAGGGATTATTCCTGCTGTGCTAGAAGCAGAGTCCATTACCTGCCATATTATGCTAAGTGTTTTACAGAACAGAAGTAGGTAGAGACAACAGATCCTGATTATAGAAGGGAGTCCGAGAACCAACTCAAAAGAATACAGTCTTAGGCATTTCTCAGTCAACTATGTTGGCACATCCCCAAATAAGGTGTCAGAAAGCCATTGTAACTGACAGACAGGGTAGATGGAGGATCTCAACCCTTATAGTGCATATAGTCAATACCACCAGATCTACCTTGCTGTGCACCTAATATGTAGGCCTTTGCAATTATAGGTATAATTAGGTCAAAGGGCCCTCACTATTTGAATGGCCAGAATTAAAATGTTGCATAGGTTCATTTTATAAATTGATCTACCCAAAAATAAGGTGGATAAATTGATCTACCCAAAAGTAAGCACAAGACAAATGGCCACTTGGTTGTAATTGTAGAGTCAGACCAGGCATAAGGCTCAGTGAAAAGTGTCAAAATGCCCACATTCTTTCAATCTTTCTGTAAAATATAAAAGTAAACATTTCTCAGCATGTTTAGTTGATGTTGAAAGTTACAACGGTACTTGAAATTGAGGGTTTATAAAAAATCATTTGCGGATAACTTTTTAATTTTGTCAAAAGCTAAAGTCTAGTTTAAGAGCACACCCCCACCCACCCACCCCGTGTCTGGTTTATTCTTAGTTACAGGTAGGTGGCCGTGTTGGTCTGATGCAGTCAAAACCAAATAAAAAAATCCTTCCAGTAGCACCTTAGAGACCAACTAGACCACACTTCTTGCACATGAAAGCTCATACCTATGACAAACCTAGTTGGTCTCTAAGGTGCTACTAGAAGGATTTTTGTTTGTTTGTTTATTCTTGTTAGTTGACTCCACATTGATTCTCTCCCTTTGCAACATTATCTTTATTAGGCTTTGGATTTGTCTTGGAAGTAAATTCCAAAGCAGAAGTTGTTCAGGATTTTTGTGAGCCCTTGGGCAAGAGGCTATCTGTGGGCTCTCCTAGCTTCATTTTGTTCATGGATGCGTGGAAAAGAAGAAGCTCTTGAGAAAGTATAATACTACTTTCTCTTCCCAGTGTGTAACCAATGCAGGTTAGGGAAAGGGGCTTCCAGGGCAAAGGCTGTCACTTCAGGGCAATGCATCTAATTTAATATATATTTATGGAAACTATACCTGCATGTGTTGAACCAAAGGCTGGCTAATGGGCATGGGAGATCACTCCACATGTGTGCAATAACAGGGAAGGTGTTAGTGGGGCTCTATAGTGGCCCACACAGCAGTCCTTAGGCCCCAGCAAATGCTTTTTTACTCAGTTCACTGCTGATGCCTGCCATGTGGCTGCACAGTGGTGCCGTTACCACTTGCTTCTTCATATTGTCATTTTCACTTTCCCAACCTCACTTCATGCAAACTGTTCCCAGGTATGTGACCCCAGGATGATGTGGAGAAATGTATCATGTGTGATATGAAGCAGAAGTACATGGACACACACTGCACTGATTATCACAGCCATGGCAATGCAAGAAATTACTTGGGATAGTAATATGGAACAAATAATATGGAGCAATAATGGAACAAATAATATATGAAATGTTTATGGGACCCACAATATAGATTTATTTTTGGGGGGAAATACATGAAGGAAGCTCCCAGTCATTATCTAATTTTATTTGAAAGTCTTGCAAATTATGTGAATTAAGATTACAGCTAATAGCATTCTAAATTACAGTGAGCTGAATTCCTGTTTTTAATGAAGTGGGCCAGAATAGATTCATCAGTATTGATTATGAGAGCCTCCTGGTGTGGTGGTGTTTATACTGAAAGCCCAGCAATATTTTAATACAGTGGATCTCAACTCCCTCCTCAATGCATCACTTCAAAATTGCTAAGGGTCTTGCTAGACCACTTAATGATTTTTCTGCCTGTTGTTGTAATGCACTGTGCTAGATGCTGTATAGTTTTAATTGCATTTCTCTCTCTCTCTCTCTCTCTCTCTCTCTCTCTCTCTCTCTCTGTGTGTGTGTGTGTGTGTGTATCATTTTATGCATTGCTACTTCAGTTACATTCTAAGAAATGAAAGCAGCAATAAAATATATAAAATAAATATGTATACTTATTGTGACGGATATGCCATCTCCCATTGTCAACTGCAAACCCACAGACACAATGCGGAACCACTGGTGGTCCATGAAACCCTGTTTAGGAGCCCCAGTTTGATCAAAGGATTAATAGCCCCATGCATAAATTTGGCATAAAGCTATGCAGAAGTAAAATAATGTGACGAGAGGGCATTTCTAAACTTTCTAAACTGAAAGCTGAAATCCTCACAGCAGAAGTTGAATTTCAGAGCTAATGTTCTTGACTACAATTGAGCTTAACACTTTAAGTGCATAAAAGACAAGTATTTTGATCAAAAGTTGGCAGCTGGGTTGGTTCATTAGAACAAAATTCATAAGCAAAGTTAATGTTTGCCAGTAAGATGCAGGCCTCATATTGGTATAAAATCATATGGACAGTTGCATATATTTTTAAACAAGTATTGTGCAAAATACAGAAAATGATAACGTATGTAATTCTATCAAACAAGAGTTGGAACTTTGTGCTACTGTTGCAACTATCCTCCTTCAGTGTCAAAAGTACTTGCTTGTATCCTAAGCAGCTCTTTCTACACTTCACTAATCATTATAATTGGCTTGTCTTTTACTGCCATTAATTATATGATGTAGTAGCCCATTAATAATTATGAGAGTGACACACCTCAGCATTTTTGTCCTTAATTATAGATACTGCACTTTTACGATTCAACTAAGATAGCTGGTAAAATTATCGTTTAATGTATGTATATATAATATTTATGTACATATACTTTGGTATCTTACAGCATCCTTACCCTTCAGAAGAACAGAAAAAGCAGTTGGCACAAGACACAGGGCTCACAATACTTCAAGTGAACAATTGGTAAGTAATTGTGCTTTAATGTTTTCACACAATCAGTATTCCAGCCTCTGGCAGCCTGCAGCTAATGGTTTGCATTGAGATGATGCAGTAGCCTACATTTCTTTGCTAGTTTATGGGTACAAAACCAGCATAGCCTCGGTTTTCAGCTAGGGGAACTAGTTATTTTACTCCTTCAGGGTTATTCTACTCCTTCAGGATTACAGATATTTGCTTTCTCATAACTTGGGAAATAGTTACCGGTAGATTTCAATGCATAAGTATTTGTGTGGCGCCTGCTGCCTGCCTAGAATGGATCTATTTTAGGTCACCTTCCGAGCAGTCAATTTCTCTATTGATGGGAAATTACAAATAACTTAACCATTATTATAGTTCTTCTATAGTCATTATTTCATTCCAGCTTGATTTGTATTAAAGTGTGTTCACGGCTCTTGCGACACAGCATACATCCCATTAAAGTCAATGTAAACTGAGCATGGGACCACACCCACGATCTGAGAAAGCTGGTTCTAAAGTTGCTTTACAGCATTAGGTTAAAAGGGAACAACCTGAAACAAATCGGCCCAAAATATTGCTTTGGGAGAAAAAAAATGTAGTCTCCTGAAAAATATTAAGCTTTTGCTGTTTCTGATTACATGGGTCCTATGTTAGCAAAAAGATCACCATTTAAAAAAAAATGATTTAATGTATTGCCATATGTTCTTGCGCAGAAATGCGGGTTTCACACAGTATACCAGAACAAGGCTTATATCTGAAGCATACTGAAATCTAATGCGGTGTAAAATTAAGTGTATCTAATTAATTGTCCTAATATTTTTTGATTAGTGTTTACGATGTGGAAACCTCATCCTCTTTGAAGTAATATCCAGAAAATGTCCACAGCAAGCTCAAAGCCTGGTGGGGTAGGGGAGAGGAGAAATGGGAGAGGGCCAGTTTCTAGACAAAAGTATTTTATATTATTCAGTAAGTGTCAGAGATTAATATTGCTGAAGCTTTAATTACATGGCCTAATCCATTTTAGTGAATAAATTTGGTTTTGATGCCTTACTGCACCTGCATTAACCAACCTTTCTCTGTCAGAGTGTGACTAGGGACCGACGGGAGACGTTTCAGATATATTAAACCCCATTACAGAAAATGTAATTTCTGTCAATATAATCCCATGTATTCTTCAATTTAGTACTTTGGAGATAACAAGCTACTTACAATATATTTGCCTTCAGAGGATTAATTCACAAAGTGCACTATCTGTGAGACACAGGCAGACTCCCATAATATAGCTTGTAAGGGTTATCAATTTCTGTGACCTTACAGCAGACATGGGAGATCTATTTGTTGTAGCCTTTTAAATGTGTTGAATAATGAAAAACACAGAATGCTTTGTATATTGAATTGCACGTCCAGATACATTTTTATAATACCATGTTTAAATATTCTCAAATAATTAGAATATATATATATGTTTTAATCACTAATAGGGACATCAGAATATGAAAGCACACTTGATGCAGATTAACTAATGTATCTTGCCTCTGTGTCTTAGTGCATTTGTCCTTAAATCTTGTATGCAATTTTGCAAATATGAGAAACTGGGGGGGGGGGAGTTTGTGTATACTTCTGATATTATGAGAACTGTATTTGGTTTGCTTGCCTGTGGGCCCATAAATTGGACCTACCGTGTTTCTCATATTATAAGACATGTCTTATATTCATTTTTTCCTCAAAAAAACACACTATGGCTTATTTTCAAGGGATGTCTTAATTTTTTCCTCCTCCTCCTGCCGCGGCCGGCATTGCTGCTGCACCTATCACTATGTCTTATTTTCAGGGTATGGCTTATATTCCTTGAATGCTTAAAAATCCTGCTATGGCTTATTTTATGGGTATGTCTTAAAATATGAGAAACAGGGTAGTCCAGATGAGGTTAAGCTACATTTACCTCCCATTTATTTTAAATCAAGAACTGATTGCATACTAAAATCTCTTTCACTGAACTCAGTGGAGGTTAGTTAACTTTGGTTGAATCATGACCATAGTAGGAACATGTGGCTACAGTATGAATGACTCAAGGATATTTAAACTTTGCTGCTGAAAGTCTAAAGCAGGGGTGGCCAGCTTGTGGCCCTCTGCAGATGTTGGGCTACAAGTCCCATTGTCCCTGACCTCAGTCAGATAGCACTCTCCCCAACTTGCAATTCTCAACAACTGGTTCAGAGGCTTACTGCCTTTGTCAGTGGAGGTAACTAACACATACCCTTTGTAGCTAGTAGCCTTGTCTTCCATATACGTAGTCTTATCTTCCATGAATTAGTCAAATCCTCTTCTAAAGCTATTCAAGATGGTGGCCAACCACCTGTGGGGGTGAATTCAATAGACTATGAGCTGTGTAATAAAAAGTACTTTAATCTGTCCCAAATCTTCCAATATAAGGCTTCATTGGGTTCCCAAGTTCTAGTATTATGTGAGAGGAAGACAAGTGCTTTTCTTCCCACTTTCTCCACATCCTGCATAATTTTTTTATACCTCTTTCATGTCTCCTTCTTTGCCTTTTCTCTAAAAGAAAAAGCCCCAAATGCAGTAACCTTCCCCCTTAGGAGAGTTGATTCATCCCCTCAGTCATTTTGATTGCCATTTTATGAGACTTTCCCAGTTCTATGATACAGTTTTTGAGGTGAGGTGACCAGAACTGTACACAGTATTCAAAGATTTGCACAATGACATTGTTATAGACACAGCTGTATTTTCAACTCCTTTCCCAATGATCTCTAACCTGGAATTTCACAGCTATTGTACACTAGGTCAACAGTTGACCCCAGGAGCATATATGTGAAATTTAGGTTTTTTTAAAAAACTCAATGTACCTAATTTTGAACTTGCTTACATTGAATTGCATTTGCCATTTCCTTTCCCGTTCACTCAGTTTGGAGAGATCCTTTTGCAGCTCCTCACAATCTATTTTTGTTTTAACCACCCTGAATAAATTTATATCATCAGTAGATGTGGCTATCTCACTGCACACACCTAGGTAAAGGTAAAGGTACCCCTGACCATTAGGTCCAGTCACGGACGACTCTGAGGTTGCGCGCTCATCTCGCTCTATAGGCCAAGGGAGCCCATGTTTGTCCGTAGACAGCTTCCGGGCCATGTGGCCAGCAGGACTCAGCTGCTTCTGGTAAACCAGAGCAGCGCACAGAAATGCCATTTACCTTCCCGCTGGAGGTATTCATCTACTTGCACTTTGACGTGCTTTCGAACTGCTTCATGGGCAGGAGCTGGGACGGAGCTCACCCCGTCGCAGGGATTCGAACTGCCGACCTTCCGATCGGCAAGCCCCGAGGCTCAGTGGTTTAGACCACAGCGCCACCCGCATCTAGATTAGACCCCTAGTTCTAGATTATTTATGAACAAGTTAAAGAGTATAGATTACAATACCAACTGTCGGGGGGCTCCACTTTCTCCCTTGGGAGAACCGACCATTTATTTCTCCTCTCTGCTTCCTGTTACTTAACCAGTTCCTGATCTACAAAAGGGTCTCTCTTCTTAATTCATGACTACTAAGCATCTTTGGGAATCTTTGGTAAGGCAGTTTGTCAAAAGCTTTTTGAAAGCCCAAATACCGTACATAATGTCAACTGGATCACCTCTGTATGCTTAAGAACCTGGATGTGAGGGACAGGAGCTATAGACAGCCCCCTCCCATCTTGAACACGAGCTCCTCGCCCAGCGGAAGTGGGAGTGGGGAGGGGGATGTTTCGAGCGGGGAATCAGGAAGCAGAAGCCCGGGCTCAGGCAGGATAGCTGAGCCACGGCGCCGCTTGGGAACGGAAGGGGGAAGCAGGGAAACCGCGGGAAGAAGACCGATCCCGGCGACCCCGGAATTGCGTAAGAAGCACCGAGGGCAGAGATTTAGTATTCCTAGGCTACTTTGCTGGAGAAAGACGCGGGAATCTCCATTCGGAGGTTCTGCGCCAGACTGACAACATGTACTGACATCCTGTATATAGCACTGTTTAGCACTGTAAATAGACTGCACCAATAAAAGGATAAAATGCAGAGCTGTGAGGAGTCGTTACTCTAGAGTAGCCACCACCGCCACTGTGACACTACCCTTGCAGAGGCCATCCTAGTACTGCTTCAGCAAGACTTGTTCTTCTATATGCTCAGTGAGGCACTAGTTTTCCTGGAACAGATGCTAAGCTAACCAGCCTAAAATTTCCAGGATCCCTTTTAAAAAATGGCGTTACATTGACCACTTTCCAGTTTCCAGGTTGGTTAGCTCAGGGGCAATTTACATATTTTTGTTAGAAGATCAGCAATTTCACATGCTATCCATTCCAGACCCAGTGATTTGTCTTTTTTTTTTTTGTCAGTAAGGCCTAAGACTTGTTCTCTTTTCACCACTATTTGCCTCAGTTCCTCAGACTCCTTTCCTGTGAAAGTTAGTGCAGGCAGACGGATCTGTCCTATATCTTCCACTGTAAAAACAGATGCCAGTGATTCATTCAACTTCTCTGTAATTTGTTTATGCTCCTCCTTTGATTATCCTGTTATCCAAAGCGCCAACTGCCTCTCTAGCCAGTCTTCTTTTACTGATATTTAAGGAATTGTTTGCTGCTGGCTTTTATATTTTTAACAAATCCTTCTTTTGCATCTCTTATTGTATGCCTGCGCGTCTTTAGCCAAAGTTTGTGTTCCTCTTTGTTTGCCTCATTTGGATAAGATGTCAATCCTTGCCTACAATCGCTTGACTCTGCTTGTTAACCATTGCAGACATCGTCCTAGACTGGCCTAGAAGTATATATTCTCCATGTGTTTGTTTATATCAGCTTTTTTTAGAAGTCACATTCTGAGAACCTTGCAAGGTGGAGCCTGTGAATGATTCTAGCCTGTGAGAATAGATTTTAAACATAGATAATATTTTATCAACAATTACGAATGGTGGGTATGACTAACATGTAATATCCCGGGGGGAACAGATGTGGTTTAGGATAGCTTCCTAAAATGTAATTTGTGCATTTTAATGACACAGGATGTTTCTGAACAGGGATGGGCCTGCTGGCAGCAAAATGCTGTCAGTGTGACACATCTGGCCCCTGAAATTATTTTGGCTAGCACCTGAGAACCGGTGGATTCTGTGCTGTGGTTCTGGATAACACACTGCTGTTTCCTTATTGGGGGATCCACTTGTCTTTCTGCAACAACATCAACGTTCCCAAGGCCATTCCCTACCTCTCAGTGACTCTCAGGCTCTTAAAATGGGGGAGGGAGAATCAAACTTCTGCAGTCTACAAACAGTCCCTGAGCACTTTTAGTTCCTGCCCCCTGACTTAAGATGTTAAGTATCACTTCTGTAAAACAAAAATATAGGTGTATTGTGTGTGTGTGTGTGTGTGTGTGTGTGTGTGTGTGTGTGTGTGTGTGTGTGTATGTGTGTGTATACACATACACATTTAGGTGTCTTTAGTTGCAAGTTGTCCCAGGTTTGACTTTTTTTGTATGGTGGTTTAGGCAATCCAATCTCTCTCAGTTTTAGCCTCATCTGCAAATGAGGATTATGATATTGACATACTTTGCAGTTTGTTGTAAGGATTACAAGATAATGTATGTGATGGTCTTTCAAACCATTGTGTAAATTTTATTATCATTGAAGCATTTTACTTTGGCATTGTTTCAGGTATGTAATGTGTGTGTGTGTGTGTGTGAGAGAGAGAGAGAGAGAGAGAGAGAGACAGACGGACAGACAGACAGACAGACAGAGCACATAGGATGAAAACAGAACATAAGAAATATCCCATGGAATTGCAATTAGGTTGTACTGCTTATTGTCCCACCACAGTGGTTCAAAACAAGAGAATTAATTAAGCAAGTGCTTAAAGCCTGAGTGTATCAGGGGTGACATTTTGCTGTTTTGATTCCACTGTTAGTTCAAAAAAGAAAATCAAACACATACTCAGTAGGATTCCATATGATAGCTTCAGAAATAGCTGGCATGATATGAGGAATGAAGGAACAAGTGAACCCAAATTTCATTTGAGGAAGAGATAACTACTATTGGTCATTTATGTATAACACTGCTATATGTGACATGAAATGCCTAACAAGTACCTGAAGACGACCTTGTTGTTTTATTAATAGAGAACTAAGTTTGAGACATTGGGATCCCCAAGATCCCTCACAAGTGGGATTTGAACTTTACCTTCTGCTAGTCTAGGAGCATGAAATGTGTAGCCCCTCTGGCCAAATCTGTGTCCACCTGCTCTGAACACATGGTTCATAGCACAGGGGTGAAAGAGGCGTAGAGAGAACATTTAGCTGATGCAACTCTACCTCACTGAGGTATCAACTGAGCCCTAGGACTGGGACAAAGCAAAGCCCAGAGGCTCTGTTAAACATGCCAGTCAGTGCTTCTCTTCTATCTGGAAACTTTTGTGATGGTTCCCCTGCAACAGCTGGGGACAATTAGGCGCTTGCTGTCTGGATCTTAGCCATGCCTGGGTGCTGCTAGGGCTCAGCAATTGTCTGCACTGGTGCAGAGGGGAAAAGGAGATGTCGGGTCAGCAGTACACAGTGCACTAGGTTTGTGGATCGCTCCTGAGGTCTCTCTCTACCAGATGGTGGTGGGCTGCTTTGACTGCTCCTAAGTGTGATTGAAATAACTGGACACAGTGAAAAGTCTTATATGTAAGATTAGGGACTGTGAAAATAATATGCATACAAATAACTATTCTGTAAGTTTATTTATTTTTTCTTAAACTTGTTTGTTACTAGAGGAGAGCTAACCTATCATTTATGGTTTGCTTTCTCTTTATTCAATTGGTTCATAAGTCGTTCAGCTACAACTCTAAGGAAATGTCTTCTTTTTTTAGATCTTTCAAAACTTGTTAACACACATTTTTGTATTTATGATGAGTCACTGTAAATCATCGTTGCAGAGATTAAATGAAATGCTGAAGGGCAGCCTGGGTGTAGATCAGTCATGAATTATTGGCAACAACACAACATGTGGAAATATGTGAAATGTGTATGAAAAACCCAAACTCATGTCTTGGTAGCATGGTACTGGAAATAAACTAGGAATGCCAGATTTTATGGAGCTTCTGCAAAAAAGAGAGTTTTTCATAATGCTTCATGAAAATGTTTACATGATTTCTTGTATCATATTTCGGATGTTTCTAAGTTTAACATTGCTTACATACTTTAATTTTATGAGAACATCCTTGTTGTTTTATTCAGTGGACATGAGAATTTGCATTGGTTTTACTCAAGATTGCCTAAACCAAGACCATCCTGATCATTTTAAAAAGCAGCATACTTTAATTTTAGATTATAAACAGCACCCTATAATTTAAGATTATAGCTAGAGATTAGAAAATCACCTTTCTGTGTACAAGAATATAAAATCTCTAAGCAGTAAAACCTGAAAATAATAACATGAAATCAATAAAAGCATACAGTATGAAACCACAGTGGTTTTGAGCGACAAAGCATTTCCCCTGGAATTTGAACTTCTTCTGAAACATATATTAGTGAGCACTATGGGGAGGTGGTAGAAATGGGACACTCATAGGCCTAGCATGGATAGCCTTTGATTCTTTATCAATAATCCAAATGGATATTTCATATATTTGGTATTAAATCCATCAAGACCACGCTGATGACAATTTAGTTCCTCATGAACCTTTTACATCTTAACTAATCTCTGATTTGCTCATAACCTGCTTTTATTCTTAACAATCTGCTTTTTGCATACTGGCACAGTGGCTTGGTCCATAGGAGCCAGCTGCTAGGGGCTGAGGGGTCTTCGTCACCCCCAATAAAATATTTTAGGGGAACACCGCCCCCCCCTACAAGTTGATGGGCATTGCCATTCAAATGGTATGCATGCAATGCATTATGTGATCGATTATGCAGGGTGGGGCTTACCTCCCTCCCCTCATTTTATTCAAGTTGGCACCCTTGGCTTGTTCCCAGGATCTAAGGAACCTGCCCTGGGGAACCTTGTAGCAAAAAAACAACAACCACCACCTGTGGAGGACTTTTAATGTGGAAGATGTGCCACACCAGTGGTCAGTCTGCTGTCTTGCACATCTTGTCCATTTTCTCAGATAATTCTAGCCACTGCAAAAAGCAGGGGTCATGGATTCCTCCAGCCTGGATTTTGTCACAACACTTGAGTTGGCTATAATTATCATGTAGCTGAGGGGTAGTCAACCTTTTTATACCTACCGCCCACTAATGCATCTTTCTTGATGGTACAATTTCCTTACTGCCCCCCAGTGCTCAATGGAAGGAGGATTCAGCTTGTGCCGTAGACCCCCCTACTGCCCACCTAGAATCCTGAAACGCCCATTAGTGGGCGGTAGGGACCAGGTTGACAACCCCTGATGTAGCTTGACTTCAGTATGCCAGAGGTGAACTGCATCCAAAGAAATCTGGCATTGTGCGCCTTTTTATTTTACTTTGCTAAATTTTAAGCCTGATCTTCAATTCTGCCAAGGCTCGCTGATGCTGTGGTACTTCTGCAATTGTTCCTCCTAATGCAGTTGGGGGGGGGAGATCTTTTTCAACCAGTGAGACACATTCCCTTGTGAGAAACCTTCTAGGGGCCACATTCCACTGGTGGGCGGGGTATATGCAAAAGTTGGCGGAGCAATGCACATGACTCTTAAATTTGTAAAGTAGGTTACATTCCAGCTGTGCGCACACACACACTTTCAAGCAAGCAAGAGGAATCAAGGACACATCCAGCCAAGCAAAAGCACTCAATGAGGGTGTGGCTTAAGGAGAGTATAGCCTGGAAAGATTTCCAAGGGGCAAATAGAGGCCTGCATTTGGCCCCTGGGTCTGAGGTTTCTTGCTGTTACCATGGGAAAGTACTGAAAGGAGATTGCAGTCGCTATGCACAGCCAGGATCTGAGGGCTAAACGACAGTTCAGGTTAAATTTTTAGTACCAGGCAGGTTGGTTAAATATGCATCTGACTTTCTTAGATCACACTGCTATTGCTTATGTTACAGTTAAGCAGACATGCTGAGTTGTGAATCCGTGTGATAACATGAATACTTTTATGAGCAATCAAAGTTACAATAAACACAAGTACTTGGCTATAAATGTTAAAACCTTCCCAAATTATACTCTCCGACTTGAGCAATCTAAAATCAATCAGGGATCATCATGTTTCAAGGGTTGGTCTGCTTTTTCCCCATGCTCAGGCATGATTTAATAATGCCCTTACAGATGTTGTTTAAACATTTAGCTATGGGTTGTTTTCCCAATATAGTAAAAAAGAGGGGGGAAGCACTGAGGGTGGGGAAGCAAGAAAGGCAGATGGAGAAAATAATGCATGATGATATAAAAGGCAGTATAATGCCACATAATGTTTGCTCTGTGAAACAAAATGCAAAACTAAAAAGCCACCATGCAAGCAGGTAGCTTTTAAAAAATATATCACTTTATCTCATTTATCTAGGTATCTGCGTATCTACCAGTTGGTACCTGTTTGGATTGGACTTGATTTGATGTATGCGGTGCTTTTTTCTATGAAAGTAGTTGACAGGCTCCTTGAAAGTATACCATTGTGGTATTTTAAAGTATTTGGCATGATGCAACCCAAATTCAGACCTTTATTTGATTCATTGAGAGAATTAACCACATGCCTGAAATTAGTGTGACTTACAAAAACTTAAATTTGGCTGGATTGTGCCCATTCAAAATATGTGTGTAAAATCAGGTCCTCTAAATGCACATGGTACAGTGGCTGCAGACAGATTTCCATGCTTATGTATTCAGTAAGTCTTAGCTAATTTTTATGCCTCCAACCCTAACTGTCATGCTCATTTTGCATCTGTGGTCCCTTTCTCTGTTCTTGACTGGAAGCAGGCAGAAGAACTTGGTAGCTAAAAACTGGAGTAAATGCCAAAAGAAATCATTAAAACCAGTCAAAAGTATTTTGCTAGAACCATTATTTAAATAGTCCCAGAGAACTAACGGTAAGCTGAGCAAATAGTTTGAAGGATGAAGTGTTAGTCTGAAAGCCAATATGTATTGTGATATACGTTGTGAAAGCTGTTTTGTACTTAACTAGTACTGTTTTGTGCTTAACCCAAAGCTGTTTTGTACTTAACCCATGGGATGTGGGTGGCCTGTTGTCTAAACCACAGAGCCTAGGGCTTGCTGATCAGAAGGTTGGAGTGAGCTCCCGTTGCTCGGTCCCAGCTCCTGCCAACCTAGCAGTTTGAAAGCAAGGTAAATAGGTACCGCTCTGGCCGGAAGGTAAATGGCGTTTCCGTGCGCTGCTCTGGTTCGCCAGAAGCGGCTTAGTCATGCTGGCCACATGACCCAGAAGTTGTCTACAGGCAAACGCCGGCTCCCTTGGCCTATAGAATGAGATGAGCGCGCAACCCCAGAGTTGTCTGCGACTGGACTTAACTGTCAGGGATCCTTTACCTTTACCTTTTTAGTTCCCCCCCCCCTTAGTAGGAAAAAGCATGCATGCTGTTGCTCTGTAAGGAAAAGTGAACACCCACTAGTCCATTTAGTCATGGGGATAATAAGTGTTTAGAAACTATTACTCCATTCTACATACACAAGAACAGCCCTTTTCTGCAGTGGCTCCCCTTTTGTGGAACGCGCTCCACAGGAAGGCTCACCTGGCCTTTATTATACACCTTTAGGAACTAGGTGGAAAGGTTCCTCTTCAACCAGGTCTTTGGCTGAAGGAAGATTTATTGACAGCTATTTTGTGGTGGTGCCCACAAGAGTTTCTCAGATTTCCAAATGTGCCCTTGGACCAAAAAAGGATGGAGACCCGTGGTATACATAGATTAAACCCAAGATTAAAATTGAGAAGACAGTAAATTAATAAGACTTTTAACTGCAAATGCATATTTAATATGTCTGTTTATAGGTTATGCATATGACCCTACTCAAACTAAGCAATTTAGAGCAGTACCGGTAAATTGCTGTTATTTTGGTTTCTGATAAAGAACAAAAAAGATAGCTTAGCTTAGTAGTGAAGCAGTTGATTTGACAGACACTCTCTAGCAAAGTGTGATGTAAAATATAAAGAAATATATATATATATATATATATATATATATATATATATATATATATACACACATATAGAAAACTAGATCTACAAACTGAAAACTAACACTTTTATGGCCTTAACACAGAGGATAATATATGAAGCTCTT
The DNA here is from genome assembly GCF_965207765.1 of Zootoca vivipara. Lineage (NCBI taxonomy): Eukaryota > Metazoa > Chordata > Lepidosauria > Squamata > Lacertidae > Zootoca > Zootoca vivipara. The sequence continues at coordinate 7,096,664 of NC_142586.1, read as the reverse complement.
CTATAAATATATATAAATATAAATATGTTAACCTTTCTCGTACATCTTATGCTCATTGTATACAAATGAGAACTCTGTCTATCCCCCCAGTGTTCTAAAACCATGCAGAGAGCCTTCTCAGCCGGTGCCCGCCCTGTGGAATGCCCTCCCACCAGATGTCAAGGAAATAAACAACTATCTGACTTTTAGAAGACATCTGTTTAGGGAGGTTTTTAATGTTTCAAGTTTTATTCTGTTTAATATTCTATTGGAAGCCACCCAGAGTTGCTGGGGAAACCCAGCCAGATGGGTGGGGTATAAATAATGACGATAACAAACAACAACAACAACAACGGTAATAATAACATGACCTTAATTCCCAAATAATTGTTTTAAAATCTAACAAGTTGACGGAAGCCAAAACTTAGTTGAACTAAAGCTGTAGTTAATTTCTGTGATTGGCTATATTTCTAAGAAAGGAAGTAGCTTTAAGCTGTTAGTTCTAAGAAATAATTCACTTTGACTCCTCTCTCTTTTTTTAATCAGGGGGTAGTGCCAGGGGGAATGCAAAACTCCGTCGTGTTGCTGGGAAAATACAAACTACAGACGAGGATACTGGTTCACTAGTACTTGAAGGTTCTTTGAGGCTGCAGTCCCATGAACCTTACCTGGGATTAAATCCCATTGAACATAGTGGGATTTAATTCTGAATAGGCATAGGATTGAACTGTGAGTTGAACATCAATGTGCACCTTTAGAATCATAGAATCATAGAATCATAGAATCATAGAATCATAGAGTTGGAAGAGACCACAAGGGCCATCCAGTCCAACCCCCTGCCAAGCAGGAAACACCATCAAAGCATTCCTGACAGATGGCTGTCAAGCCTCTGCTTAAAGACCTCCAAAGAAGGAGACTCCACCACACTCCTTGGCAGCAAATTCCACTGCCGAACAGCTCTCACTGTCAGGAAGTTCTTCCTAATGTTTAGGTGGAATTTTCTTTCTTGTAGTTTGAATCCGTTGCTCCGTGTCCGCTTCTCTGGAGCAGCAGAAAACAACCTTTCTCCCTCCTTTATATGACATCCTTTTATATATTTGAACATGGTTATCATATCACCCCTTAACCTTCTCTTCTCCAGGCTAAACATACCCAGCTCCCTAAGCCGTTCCTCATAAGGCATCGTTTCCAGGCCTTTGACCATTTTGGTTGCCCTCTTCTGGACACGTTCCAGCTTATCAGTATCCTTCTTGAACTGTGGTGCCCAGAACTGGACACAATACTCCAGGTGAGGTCTGACCAGAGCAGAATACAGTGGTACTATTACTTCCCTTGATCTAGATGCTATACTCCTATTGATGCAGCCCAGAATTGCATTGGCTTTTTTAGCTGCTGCATCACACTGCTGACTCATGTCAAGTTTGTGGTCAACCAAAACTCCTAGATCCTTTTCACATGTACTGCTCTCAAGCCAGGTGTCTCCCATCCTGTATTTGTGCCTTTCATTTTTTTTGCCCAAGTGTAGTACTTTACATTTCTCCTTGTTAAAATTCATCTTGTTTGCTTTGGCCCAGTTGTCTAATCTGTTAAGGTCATTCTGAAGTGTGATCCTGTCCTCTGGGGTGTTAGCCACCCCTCCCAATTTGGTGTCATCTGCAAACTTGCTCAGGATTCCCTCAAGCCCATCATCCAAGTCATTGATAAAGATGTTGAACAAGACTGGGCCCAAGACAGAACCCTGTGGCACCCCACTAGTCACTACTCTCCAGGATGAGGAGGAGCCATTGATGAGCACCCTTTGGGTTCGGTCAGTAATCCAGCTACAAATCCACTGAATGGTAGCATTGTCTAGCCCACATTTTACCAGCTTCTTTACAAGAATATCATGGGGCACCTTGTCAAAGGCCTTGCTGAAATCAAGATAGGCTACATCCACAGCGTTACCTTCATCTACCAGGCTTGTAATTCTGTCAAAAAATGAGATCAGATTAGTCTGACATGACTTATTTTTCAGGAACCCATGCTGACTTTTAGTGATCACAGAGTTTCTTTCTAGGTGCTCACAGACTGTTTGCTTAATGATCTGCTCTAGAATCTTTCCTGGTATTGATGTCAGGCTGACTGGGCGGTAATTGTTTGGGTCCTCTCTTTTCCCCTTTTTGAAAATAGGGACAACATTTGCCCTCCTCCAGTCTGCTGGAACTTCGCCTGTTCTCCAGGAATTTTCAAAGATTATTCCCAGTGGTTCTGAAATCACCTCTGCCAGTTCTTTTAATACTCTTGGATGTAGTTCATCTGGCCCTGGAGACTTGAATACATCTAAACTAGCCAAGTATTCTTGTACTACCTCCTTACTTATTCTGGGCTGTGTTTCCCCTGCTGAATCATCTGCTCCATATTCTTCAGGTCGGGCGTTGTTTTCTTTCTTGGAGAAGACTGAGGCAAAGAAGGCATTGAGGAGTTCTGCCCTTTCTCTGTCCCCTGTTTGCATTTCACCATGTTCTCCTCTGAGTGACCCCACTGTTTCCTTGTTTTTCCTTTTGCTACGGACATACCCATAAAAGCCCTTTTTGTTGCTTTTAACCTCTCTGGCGAGCCTGAGTTCATTCTGTGCTTTAGCTTTTCTGACTTTGTTTCTACACGTGCTGGCTATATGTTTGAATTCCTCTCTGGAGATTTCCCCCCTTTTCCATTTTTTGTACATATCCCTTTTAAATCTTAACTCAGTCAAGAGTTCTTTAGATAGCCAGCCTGGCTTCTTTAGGCACCTTCCATGTTTCCGTCTCATTGGTATTGCCTGAAGTTGTGCTTTTAATATCTCCCTTTTAACAAACTCCCAACCATCATGAACTCCCTTCCCTTTTAGTATTACTGTCCATGGGATTTCACCCAGCGTTTCCCTAAGTTTTCTGAAGTCGGCTTTCTTAAAGTCTAGAATTTGGACCTTAGTATGCTTGGTTGCTCCTTTCCGCTGGATTATAAACTCCAGAAGAGCATGGTCACTCCCACCTAATGATCCTGCCACTTCTACCCCACCAACCAAGTCATCACTATTGGTTAGGACCAGATCTAAAATGGCTGATCCTCTTGTTGCTTCTCCCACTTTCTGGACAATGAAGTTGTCTGCAAGGCCAGTGAGGAATCTGTTCGACCTTATGCTCTTGGCTGAGTTTGACATCCAACAAATATCAGGATAGTTGAAATCCCCCATTACTACTATCTCACTTCCTTTGGAATGCTTGGCCATCTGTTCCAGGAAGGCATCATCTGTGTCCTCAGTTTGGCTTGGGGATCTATAGTAAACTCCCACAATGAGATCACTGTTGTTTTTCTCTCCCTTAATTTTGACCCAGATACTCTCAATTTGGCTTTGAAGTTTTAAATCCTGGATCTCTTCACAGGTATACATATCCCTAACATATAAAGCTACTCCTCCTCCTTTCCTGTTTGGTCTATTTCTCTTAAATAGATTGTATCCCTCTATTACTACATTCCAGTCATGAGACTCATCCCACCAGGTTTCAGTGATGCCTATTATGTCATATTTAGTTTGCTGTACCAAGAGCTCAAGTTCATCTTGTTTATTTCCCATGCTCTGTGCATTAGTATACAGACATTGAAGACCGTTGATCATTCCCCCATGTCTCTTATTTAAGGATATTTTCGTCCCACCACTAGGTCTGCATGCTGCTTGCTCCATTTGGTCCTTGACATTTGGATGATCATCTTCAGCATTTGATAGACTCCTACCTTCAGGACCACTGTCTCCCTCCCCCACATAAGTCAGTTTAAAGCCCTCCTGATGAGGTTTTTGAGTTTTGTGGCAAAAACATTCCTCCCAACTTTTGTGAGGTGCAGTCCATCACTTGCCAGAAGTCCATCTTCAAGAAACTGCAGACCGTGATCTAGGAATCCAAACCGTTCCTGTTTGCACCATTTGCGAAGCCAGTTGTTCACTTCCCCTATTTTTCTCTCTCTCCCTGGGCCATGTCGTTCAACTGGGAGGACAGAAGAGATGACAATTTGTGCATCTAATTGCTTCAACTTCCTGCCCAGAGCCTCATAATCATTTTTGATCTTCTGTAAGCTATGGCTTGCAGTGTCATTGGTTCCCACATGCACCAAAAGGAAGGGGTATTTGTCGGTGGGTTTTATGATTCCTTGCAGCCGTTCTGTTACATCTTTGATCTTGGCCCCAGGTAGACAGCACACCTCTCGAGACATCTTGTCAGGCCCACAGATCACTGCTTCTGTACCCCTCAGTAGGGAATCCCCAATCACCACTACACGCCTCTTCATGGGCTTGGTTGGGATTCTTCTATGTGCTGTCCCTTCCAAGGTTACCTGCATATTTCCAGAGGACTGACTTGGTTGCTCGTCTTCATATTCCTCATCAACTGTGATGAGGGAGAGATCCTCAGGTGGAGTCTGTTCCTCGTCTTCCATGAGCACTTCAAAACGGTTGTGTAATTCTAAGCACTCAGAGCGATCCCTGGGCCTTCTACTTCTATGAGTCACGTTCCTCCATACATCTGGCTGCTGTGTTGGGGAACTGTCCTCCTCCTCAGGGAGATCCCCTGTCTCCTCCTTGGTGCAGACAGTGTGCTCTGCTGCATCCAAGAAAAGCTCCAGCTCTTTAATTCTCTGGAGCGTAGATACACGCCCCTGAAGCTGCTGCACCTTCTCTTCCAGAAGGGCAACCTTGTTTTCTAGTAGGGCAACCAACTTGCAATTGTTGCAGGTGTAGCTACCCACATCCTTTGGCAAGAAAACAAACATTGCACAGGAATTGCAGGTGACAATGGTTGTTCCCTCCACCTCCATCTTGAAAACCTTGAGGTCAAGGGGGAAAGAGGAAGAGGCCTAGGTCCCCCCTAACAAACGTATGAGACTTGCTGCCCTAGGTCAAAAAGATGGGTCAAACTGCGCGCGCCGCTAGGCGCGCGCCGCTGCACTCCAAGCTCTGACTAGCTCCGCCCACAGCTAATCACCTGAACTTCCTGACTCACACTTCTAGGTGAAAGGTCACAGCCAGAAACAAACACCCACACAAGCCTGGACAGTCACCCAAATCCAAGAGGCAGCAGCCCTAGAAAACCAGCACAAGCACACAAACAAGTAAGAAAACAAATAAGCACACAAACTTACTCACACACAGCCCCAAAAGACAAAACCACAAAACCTACAGAGTGTCTCCCAAGCTCAGCTCACCTTCTGCTCCTTCCTCAGTCGCTGCACTCCAAGCTCTGACTAGCTCCGCCCACAGCTAATCACCTGAACTTCCTGACTCACACTTCTAGGTGAAAGGTCACAGCCAGAAACAAACACCCACACAAGCCTGGACAGTCACCCAAATCCAAGAGGCAGCAGCCCTTCTGCTCCTTCCTCAGTTGCTGCACTCCAAGCTCTGACTAGCTCCGCCCACAGCTAATCACCTGAACTTCCTGACTCACACTTCTAGGTGAAAGGTCACAGCCAGAAACAAACACCCACACAAGCCTGGACAGTCACCCAAATCCAAGAGGCAGCAGCCCTAGAAAACCAGCACAAGCACACAAACAAGTAAGAAAACAAATAAGCACACAAACTTACTCACACACAGCCCCAAAAGACAAAACCACAAAACCTACAGAGTGTCTCCCAAGCTCAGCTCACCTTCTGCTCCTTCCTCAGTCGCTGCACTCCAAGCTCTGACTAGCTCCGCCCACAGCTAATCACCTGAACTTCCTGACTCACACTTCTAGGTGAAAGGTCACAGCCAGAAACAAACACCCACACAAGCCTGGACAGTCACCCAAATCCAAGAGGCAGCAGCCCTTCTGCTCCTTCCTCAGTTGCTGCACTCCAAGCTCTGACTAGCTCCGCCCACAGCTAATCACCTGAACTTCCTGACTCACACTTCTAGGGCACAAGACAAAAGTAAGGTTTATGATCTCGGCTCCTGTGCTTTGCCCCTGTCTATAGTATGAATACCTGTGTTAGGCCAACATTTAGCTACTGGATCCATTCTGAATTCTTTAATTCTGTTATTGATGTACTTTATAAAAATGGGGATCATGCTTCTTTTATTGTTGTTGTTCTGACCATAAAGGTTATAGCAGCTGCAGAAACACACACACACACACACACACACACACACACACACACACACACAATATTGAGAAACAGCTTAGACCAAAATATGTATTTATAATAAAATAGGTACTTTATAAGTAATTTGCATTTTTTTAAAGATAGCCGGGACAGAGGTGCCATACTCCTATAAACTGCATTTTAAAGTTGTAAGTAATAAAGGGTTTGAGGATCCATGACATAGTTACTGTTGAGGTTTTTTCCTTTTGTATTAGCAATAGGTAGCTAATTGTTTTAACTTATAAACCAAATACAGTTAGATTTACAAACCTTTTCTTACAGAAACACATTTATAAGGAAAAAAATATTACCTTTGTCCTATCAGCAATCACATCTGCAGAACATACACATATATGCCAGCTGTCAGATACAGTACGTAAAAGTTTAAACAGTCAAATCTGGAACCTAGTCTTAATTTTTCCTTAAGCATTCTATCTAATTTCATGATAGTAACAGTGGTAGGAATGTTAATAATATTCCATAGCTGATCTGCTTTCAAGTTTCATAGAGATAATATTAAAACTCTCTTTTCAAACATACTCTAATTCTTTGTCTCTCTCCCCTCCCCCCATGTTTTTACAGTGTCTTTATTCTGGTCTGTTAAGGAGTACAGAACAGAATTATTCCTTTCATTTCTTTTGTATAAATCCACAATGTATAAAAATATTCATTATTGTAGTGCCATCCCTCTACTACATTTGCAAAAAATCAAGGATAGAATCCTCCTAATTTAAGCAATAACAAAAATCAGTCTTAAAAAAATCAGTCTTAAAAAGTATAGTATTGCAGAGAAGCTGGTATCTGGAACAAGTCTTCCTGGCATATTTGTGCTTAAAGAGACCTGATCTCCACCTATTTTGTGCCAACAGTTATTGAGACTGCTGTGTGTAGTGATTAGCCATTGAGAATTGAAATGCCAGTGAACAGAGAACTGTTCCCTCAGAGACCCTCTCTCTCACTTACATCATAAACTTGCTTCAGGCTGAGCCTACATAAAAGAAACTGCATTTTGAGTGGTTAAAAAGTCAGCCTGAAATATTAAAAATGGGCAGATGTTGCCTCCTTGCTGGATAAAACAATTTTGTCTTCACAGAAACAAAACAGAGCTACAGGCATGTAGGAAGGAAGCACTTTTGAGTGTGCTCAACATGATCCAGTGTAAATAATGTATACTTAAAAAATTATAATGGAAGCATGTCTCAATATGATCCTTTAATATCAATTGTAATTGTTGCAACAATGTAGCCTGGTTGAACCACGGCTTAGTGCAGATGCAGGGTTTCTGGGAGAGAGGGCCGTAGCTTATTTGCTGCTTCTCTGGTCCTGTTGCTGTGAGCTAAACCATGGTTTGACTTAGCATATCATCCAAACCCAGGCTCATGGTTTGTCTCGGTGCAGTCATACCACAAGCTAGAACAAAGATTTGGAGGAGACAAACTATGAGCCTGGGTTCAGACTAAGTCAAACTATGGTTTAGTTCATAGCAATCCAGCAGCAGTAGAACCCAGAGTATGAGCCAAGTGTTCTAAAATCTCCTCTCTAGAAGCCCACACATTTGTGTTAACTCACGTTTGCTTAAGCATCTCATGCTAACTGAACAAGAGGATAAGCTCCCCCCCAACCACCTTTTCTGTAAAAGTGCTCAAAGTCCTGACCCACAGTACAGGGTAGCACCACTTGAGTGTATGCTACTCTGCTCCCCATGTCTTCAGGTGGCTTTGGCTCAAATATAGATGGAAAGAGATCTACAATGCAATACAGGACACTGGCCTGTATTTTGAGAATTGCTGATGAAGTGTAGTATGTCTTAACAGTGGTTTATTTTACTGCAGTGTTGCCCAGATCCAAGGGAACTGTACATAGTGTCATCACACTAAAATCCTTTCACAGAAGTCAGTTCTGATCAAATTAGAATTTAAATTCACATTTTGCTCTTCTGAAAATCTGTTTTGATCCATTATACATAGGTCCAGAACCTAGCAATTAACATTACTTTCTATCTCAGCTAAAATGATCTCCAAAATCTCCAGGTACCCCTGTAATCTGAAGTGTTGCAGGTGGCAATAGGGAAAAAGACCTCCATGGTAGCACCCCAGTAATGGAGTGAGCACTCCAGGATAGTTTGCCTGGTGTCCATTTTGTATTTTTGGCACCAAGAGGGCCTTTTTATTTTGCAGGCCATATAATAGATGTTAATAACTATTCTTGTTTTATACCTGGGCCTTCCTGCTGCTTAGTTTTCATTGTTGCTGCTGGATTACATTTTATTTTGTATTATGTTTGTATTTGTGGGTAGTACTGGGAATATTGTTTGTTGAAAGGTAGTTGTAGTAGTTGGTATCCGCCTGTCTTGAGAAACAATGGAGTGCGCCTCCAGGGGTGAGGTCAAACCACTGTGTTTGCAGCAGCGAAGTGACCTCCCTGGGGCGCAACCCTGGGCATTGTGTATGGAGGTCCTGGGCTTCCCAGATGACAAGACCGCACTCTCAGCCTCACTGATGTGGCCCAAAGGAAAGTAGAGCAGTACTTTTGGCACCAACTTGGCTGCAGGAGTTGCCAGAAGGAGGCGTAAAAGGCGCTATCTAACAGTTTTAGGGACTCTGCTCTGGATTTGTGTGTAGGGTTTACTACTTAGCCTTTTCTACTCCCAAAGATATCATTCAAGGCAGTAGAGATTTAGTATCAGAGTTTTCCTTCTCCTAGACAGCCTACATTCCTAGGTTGACAAGCCCCATCTGCCCTTCTACAGTCTCGTCCGCCAGAGCTTGTCTTCACATGCAGGGGAAGTCCCTAACTCACGGAGGGTTTAAGACCCATTGGCTACCCTCTCCTACTTTACCCAGCCAGCCATTTCCTGGGGTGTGGCCAGTGGCCACTGTCGCCAGGGCCGTCTTGAGCAGATCGCGCGCCCTGGTGCTGAGGGGCGGAGATCGCTCCGCCGCCCGCCCCGCCCCCACAGGGCGCAATTGGTTTCCGCGCGGCGCCCTCCTTGCAAGGCCGGCGCCCTCCTTGCCAGCCCCCCCGCCATGGTGCACTGCACCACCGGGGGGTCTATGTAGAGCCGGCCCTGACTGTCACATGCTTGACAGCTTCTGGGAGCCACAGAGAGAGAGCAGAGTACAGGGTGGGAACCAAAAGTGGACAAACTACCCCAGAAGGAGCATGATGTGTCCCAGGGGCGTAGGGAGATAGGGGCGGTGGGGGCGGGCCGCCCTGAGCGGTGCAATCCCAGGGGCGCCATCACGGCTGTCCACCCCGCCCCAAAACGCACGCGAGGTGGCATCACGCTTGTGGGTGGCGTGATGCCCCTCGCTGGCACGCCCCTTGCCTCCGTCCAGGGAGAGTGCGCACCGCAGCAGGAAGGGAGAGCGTGCGTCGGCCGAGGGAGCAAGATGGTCCCAGCAGCCACCTGGCGAAAACCTCGCTAGGCGCTGCAGGGGCTTGCTCAGCCAACGCGCGCTCTCCCTGCTACGGTGCGTGCTCTCCCTGGACGGAGGCGAGGGGCGTGCCAGCGAGGGGCATCACGCCCACATGGTGTGATGTCACGACGCTGCGGAGCGGCACCCCGCCCCCGGGGGGTGCCTCCGCTTTGACGCCCCGGGTGCCAAAGCAGCTAGCAACACCCCTGATGTGTCCCTCACCAAAGGGGCAACCCCTCTTCTAACACCCAACATCCATACAATGTATTGGGTAGAGATAAAGAACTCCTTTTCACCACACTGCTTCTCAGGTATAGATGTTTAATTCAAGGATAAGACCAAACTGTGGTTAAAGCAGTGTAGCCTGTGGTGAGGGGTGAGGTCTGAGTTGGCAGACCATGATTTGCAATCAGGAGACCACCCATAATCTGAAACCACAGTTTGAAGTACTAGTCTGAGAAGTGCTGCTGGCTTTTAAAAGGTTTTTCATGGGTTTCCAGAAGTTTAGAGGAAGTTTGCAGGCTTTGTAGATGGTGTTCCCCACTATAATGATTGCACGTATACAGTACACGCTGTACCCAGGAATGTAATCCCCACGTAAGTGGGAGATGCTCTCATGGGTCATACATGGTTTGCTGTGGTATCTTAATTGACAAGCCATTTTTACAACCATTTCTTTGCCTCCAAAGGCTGCTATACAATGAGTAGTAAACTTAGAAAACTAAGAGGTTGGACAATGAAAGCATGCAGGAACCTGACACTATTGTTTGCCTGATTAATGTTTAGAAGCCCAAGCTATGGTTTGCATTCTCTGGTTGACACAAAGCATGGACTGACACAGTGTCTGAAGTAATTATGTAGTACTAGGAAATACCTTTAAAGTGATTTTCATGTGTTTCAAAATCTGTAGCTATATGGCAGTTCTGTTGCTAGTTTGATTGTCATTTTTTTTGGCTGTATAAAAGGATCTACTAAGCTTGGATTTGTTAATACTATTAAATTTAGGGCCACTGAAAGACCAGGAAAGATGGCAAATGGCCAAATCAACGTGAAGATAATGACCTAAAATAGTTATTTCACCACCTTGAAAGGAGGTGATATGAAAACAAAATCAAATAATGGCATTCTGATGTGCAGGAATTGGTACTACTTGCTTATGTCTTATGATTTACTTTAATATTACAGTTGCAATTTTTTAAAAGCTAACTTTGGTGATACATATTGTCCCGCTTTGTGCTTTTGCCTCTGGTTTTGTTGCTGTATGGTCCAGTTTATGACCATTATTGTAGCTATGGTTCCCTCAAAAAACCCTACATCTTCCTCGCTTAGGCTTTAGAGGGATTTGTAAACCTCTTTAATCCTGCTCCACTCATTATGGTAACATATGGTACAGGTGGTGACCTCTGTAATACTTGCAGATTGGCTCAAGGAGGACTGATCATGACATAAAGTTGCAAGGCTTCAGGCATAATGGTTTGGTTTTTTTAGGCTGAAGCTATATCACCTGGATGTAAGCCTGTCTTGCATCCAACCTCTCTGCAGGGCCGGCCCACCCATGAGGCAAGGTGGGTGACTGCCTTGAGTGGCAAGATCCACAGGGGCAGCAGATTCAGTGTCCAATGAACGCATCAGCCACTGCAGCTGCCCAGGTAGCAGCAATGACTGCAGCACAATCCTTGGAAGCCAGATCTGCCTCCTCTTCAGTGGTCTCTTGGTGAATAGGAGGTACTGCTGGTCTTCTCCTACCCCTAGGGATAAAATGGTGGAGGCTGCCCTTTGAGGTGAATAGGTTGATTAGATTCCCCCTCCCTTTTCCCCAGTGTAGATCTTCACTCACCCACTCCTCCCTTGCAGGGGGAGCACTATCTTGTGGTTCACATCAGGTGCCAAAATGTTTTGGGCTGACCCTACCTCTCTGCAGTAGAAGTTTGACATCTCCCCTCTTCTGTCATATTTGCATGAGCAATAACAGGCATGAATCCAACTTGTATCCAGTCACATGCATCCCTCCAAACAGACATCTGTGGGCAGTACTAATTGAAATGTATCCAAATAAGCAGGGAAGGCTGGGCATTCAGTAAATTAATACTCTGGCTTATACTTACTATAATGCACCATACTGAGTCGATCCAAAATAGAAATGATTTTGTATACAAGGTAGGTTGCAGTCTTGTCACAGTAAAACAGGCATAGGCAAACTTGGCCCTCCAGATGTTTTGGGACTACAACTCCCATCATCCCTAGCTAACAGGACCAGTGGTCAGGGATGATGGGAGTTGTAGTCCCAAAGCATCTGGAGGGTCAAGTTTGCCTATGCCTGCAGTCAAATAAAATTTAGCCTTCAGGCAAGGAGAACCTAAATTCACCAGGCTGTTTACAACTGAAGGAACTTTTGCAGATGCGTGTCCTTTTGCAGATGCACTTGCAGTAGTGAAGGGTTTTCTTTCCCACTGCAGGCACATTGGCACACTCATTTGCATATGCTGTATGTGCATTTCACTTCAGGTGTGTTGCTACCTGCCCTACATTTCCCCCTTTCCTCCTTGGGTTCATATCAAAGCAGCAGGACAGGACACATGGAATAGAATTGCTCCCCTGTGGGGTGTGTGCCCCACGTTGGGAACCATGGTGCTAGAACAAATATAAGAAGTGGTAGTTGCTTTGCATATGCAGAGAACATTCTGTACAGTGTTCAACTTTCAGATCAAACCTGAAAAGTTCATAGAATACAAATGAGAACTTTACAACTGTATTTCAATGTAGTGTAAGGACATTATCTCCCCTCTCCCCCCTCCCCAGGCCTGTTCACATGAAATAATATTAATGTTTAAAAACGTACTTAAATCTATTTACACAAAGTTAAATTTAACAGCAGCTGATGCTGTACAAATTATTTGGATCGGTGTCATAATGCTCCAAATAAAAAGACGAAGGGTGTATAACATGAGCTTCTGATTCAGGATCTTACTCCTCCCTGATATTAATCCAGACCTTGAGGCCAGATCCTCCCCTTGTTTCTTTGGGTACCTAGAAACAGCTTTGCAAGCATAACATGAGTTATTTTGATACAATATTCATTTTATTAATTGTTGCTTTTCTCTGTTTTATGGATTTTGTTGTTATAAGCTGCTTCAAAGAAGTGAGAAATTAATAAAAACAATTAATAAACTAAAGAAGGGCACTTTTTTTATTTCCCACAAATGCTAGAAGATGTACATGGTTGTCAAAATGCCATGACAATCTTGGCACCAGTTTGCAGGGGTGTTTGTGATTGTCTCAAGCTCAGATAAAGACAGTTGAGTCCACCACCTCAGGCCAGATAGTAAAAGGTAAAGGGACCCCTGACCAGTCACGGATGACTCTGGGGTTGCGGCACTCATCTCACTTTACTGGTCGAGGGAGCCGGCGTTTGTCTGCATACATTTTTTCCGGGTCATGTGGCCAGCATGACTAAGCCGCTTCTGGAAAAATCAGAGCAGCACACTGAAACTCTGCCGGAGCTGTACCTATTTATCTACTTGCACTTTGAGGTGCTTTCAAACTGCTAGTTGGCAGGAGCAGGGACCGAGCAATGGGAGCTCACCCCGTCACAGGGATTCGAACCGCCAACCTTCCGATCGGCAAGCACTAGGCTCTGTGGTTTAGACCACTGCGCCACCCACGTCCCACGATAGTAGTCAAGTGGTATTAGCGAAAAGGACTGGAAAGAAAGGATTGCAAACAACTTTTTAAAGAGAATGGCCTCCTCTACTGCAGAACAGGACATCATAAGAAAGAAATGAGGATTACTTTAGTGCCAGAAACCAAAGCTCATTGTTAGCTGTGCTGTTCATGTAGTGCCGAAGTGTGAAAAATCTGTTAACAGCTAAAAATTGGATCAGCACAGCAATGTTAACATTTTCTTTTGTTATGCATGGATCTTTATACTGTTGCAATTCTAACCTTAAGCAATTAACCTTAGCGCAGCATTTACAATAATGTAGAAGAGGTTGTTTTGGCAACTCTATTTACCAGGCAACATGGATCACCTGCTGGCATATCTTCATTCAAAGATGTCCATATATGCCAGTTTCCCTATTTTATTCCTGTTATTGTTTCACCATGTTGAGAAATGTGTGTGTGTGTGTGCTTTCACTACCGGTACTACAAAGTTTTTGAAGGCTAACCAGGAAATATTGTTTAGCTTTACAGGAAAAGGATTTTGGGAGGTCACTTACTGCTATTTATTATTGTTATCTATTATCGATGTTCTTTTTATGAGGACTGCATTGGTGGGGAAAGAATCTGAGCCTGTGTTTGTAGTGGAAGTAAATCTAACAATGACAAATGCAGCTACATAAGTGGCTTTATTTTCCCCACAGTCTGGTGCAAATAATGTTGTCCTTGACCCTCCTTCACAATTCTCCAGGGTGCCAGAGCTATGCATTTGGGTGAATTTAGAGGGGAAAGTGAATTATGGGATAGAAAAGTTTTCTGAAGTGTTCAAAAGGAGATCAAGAAGGGCACTGACAAAAGATGTCTCTTACATGCCTGACTCGTAAAAGCCAGGATTCTCCAGGCATACATATTGGGTGTACATACCTGATCTCATATTCATCCCTTCCATCTCTACACTTGATATGCTCGGTACATTATCTGGCTGCGCCTGTGAGAGAATATAAACAATGTTCTCCAGATTTAAAGAAACTTCTTCTGAATCCACAGCATGAATACAATTGCAGGGTCACATAGTAACACTTGAAGTCAGGAGCTATTTTTAAAACTAAATTGCAGAGCAGCCCATTGCTTTCATTAGTACCTTACATCAAATTGTCAAATTAATTAGTGGGTTTTTCATCACTAGTTTTGCATACAGCTTTATTTGTAGTTTGTTCTTAAATGCCTTACACAACGTTTAACAACCGCCCGTGTATAGTAATTTGACAAATACTCCAGTGCTTCCAGATAATTCTTCTAGATGCACTGATTAATGGACTTACAGTACTGTGGTTTTAGTACACTCCAATATTTTGTTTCCTATTTGGGTGGTAGGCAGAGAGTGGAGTGTCTTCTCTTCCTGCCTCCCTTTTGCTGTTAAATGATGTACCCCATTTATATTTCTGAACTGCCTTTATTTGCAAGCGGTAGAAACCAAGAAAAATTGCCAAGCATTACTTCATACGGTTTAAGTTTACATTGAATCAACTTTCTTTTCATTAGATTAAGAACTTACTTTTACAAATAAGGGATGACTGGAAAGCATAGAATTGAAGATTATAATCGGCTTGGCAGCTGAACTGAAGTTTAAAAAGAACTTCTACTGGTTGCTTTTAGAGATCCTTTAATATTTGGTTCCCATTTTAAAGTGCTGAAGACTACAATTGGGAAGACACTAACTGGCAATATTTTATCATGATTATGATGGGCTCCATGGCTCTGCAAATTAAAAAGGAAACAGTTACAAACAGGGCTGCTTCACCCATGTGGCCTGGTGAAGCAACTGCCTCAGGCTACAGGGTCCACAGAGGGAGCAGTTCCCAACGTTGATCTTTCTCTCCCTACCTCTCCACTTGTTCCTGATGGAGATAGGATCTATCTAATAATATATCCTAATCCACATCCCTAACATTCCCACACTTCCCTGGTGGAGAAGGGGTGTGTGCCATTTTTTGGTTTGGTTTAGTTTGCCTTGGGTGCCAAAATGTCTTACAAAGGTAACTTTCTAAGATAAAGTTAACAGTAAACCTAAAATCTGAGTGTATTCCTTTAATTGTTTTCTATTGTGGAAGGACTGTATTGCTAGATATGCCCATCTCAAAAGTTTTTTTAATGTTGTGTATGTGGGGAAAGAGGCTAGAAGTACAAGAGAAGCAATGCTTTGAGAAAGTATAAACATAAAAATAATTGCATTGTCCATTTAGGATACTCTCTTTTGTTTACGCTGGATTCTTGCTATTTCTTCATCCATATCAATTGCTATGCTGCTTAAAAAAACTGAACATGTAATGATAAACGGGTTTTGATTCTTTGCGCCTGATTCTCCTTAAACTTGCAGCTGCATATGCTACAAATGGTTTCCAACTGACTGTGAGGGAAGAAAACATGTTTTGCCACTTACTCCTAGTAGTACCACTGTTCATATGCAAACCCCTGGCCACCAGCCCCACTTCAGTCTTTGGTGTTGGAAATTTCCAACACATTGCTTGAGGTTCAAAATACTGGGTTGGTTGTGAAGATGTATTGGAAATGATTAAAGAATGAAACCTTAAACATTTCTTTAAAATCTGAGAGTGCTATAGATTATTGAGCAAAGGTGACTTTAGCAGATACTGATAGCAAGGGAAGGCCTTGTTTTATTCAGCTGACAGAAGTGGGAAATGACTGTGTTCCAAAGGAGACAAGAGAGGTGATTTTTCACTTCAGCCAGCAATGCAAATGGCTACAGAATGAGAGGGGGGGACGGGGAGGAAGGGAGGGAAGAAGTGCTACAGCAAGATAGAAAGAGGGGAGATCTATGTGAAAAGTGTCACCCTGGGTGCACTACAAGACTACCAAATTGTGTCTCTTAGAGTGGCTTTGTGACCCTGTGAAAACATTCGCTTTCTAGCTCGTAACATTTAAAATATTTTCAGACCGAGAGAATGGTGGGGCTCTCCTTTGTCGTTACTAGTTATGCTGCCTTTCATTTAGAGGAAACAAAACTTGTACATCACAGTGGAGGCAGCGGAGCTGAAGGTCAAAGTTCAAAGGCAGGTTGCTGCATCACTGAGCCTTGATCTGAATCTTATCCATGTGACCAGAGATGCGTACTCTCACAATGGAGGGACCCTTGGAAGGAAGGAGTTAGACTTGGTGGCATTGCGGGGGAGGGGGTGGGGGAGGAGGGAAAACACCAGAACAAAATCTGTAATGACGTTGATGCAAAAAAATTGTTGTTCCTACGGTAGGAGGATGGGTTTTACTTGAAAGCATTGATCCTTCTTCCATTGAGAGAATAGCAAAAAGGCTAGCGATTGCTATATGAAGGGAAGGTTCTTATTTTATTCGTTCCTTGTCCTTTATCTTTGGATCCCAACACATGCAAAAGGAAGACATAGATGCAACTGGCTCTGCTTGGCAGATTGCCATAAAATATAACTTTCCCAATATTATGATACATCTATCTTGCTGTTTAACAGCTGATGCTAATTATAGCGTTTGAGGTCTTTGGGCTGGAGGGAAAAATTCTACACGGCAGCAGCTTTGTCAACAGACAAAGCATGTGTGTAGAGGTAAATGCACCTTGACAGATACGTGCTTGTGATTGTAACACATAACCTGAGTCTACATGAGATTTTCACACATTTCTTACACAAAAGTGCTTTCTGTGTAGGAAAATCTGTACTTGCATTTTTAAAACTGGAGTCGTTTGAACTGTAAGAGGCTTTGTGTTGAAACTGAAATAAGACATTAAAGGCTATAGGACTTTTTCCACTGGCAGGCGGTGGATAGAGAGTTGTGCCTGGGCTTGGGACACTTATAAGTTAAAATGTGAACTTAGCAATGAAATTCATTAAATGACTTTTGACCTCATTGGGTTTCTGAAGAGGAAATAAGATTTGGATACATTGAGACCCAGGTCAAACCCTTGAGATAGGGTAGAAAATTACTGTTAGGCTCTCTGTTTTAACTGATTTTTGAAGACTTGGAAGGAATATTACGGTATATATGTTTTGTCATGAAGGGGGGAAGTTCAAAGAATTTTTTTTCTATATCAATGATTCATTTAAAAGGAAAATGAATTATAAATATGCTGAAACTGGACTGAGTTTTCTCAGAGCAAAACATTCCCTTTTTAATGTAATGGGATATTTTGAACTGTAAATAGAAGAAACCCTTTCATGAAGGTACCATATTTATTTACTTTTTTATGTATAGTGGCATGGAATTTACTATGATGCAAAGTAAAGTATTCTGTTACAAAGACAGGGAGGATGGAACAGAAGGTTAAAGGGTATTTTGGAAACAAACAGCTGGACCAGTTTATTTAAACAGATACAAGGATTGGGAGCTGACCTCAAGTTGACTTCTAGGGGGAGGAGCAAGAATGTCATTTTATTACTTTGCCCAGAAGGAAAATGTTCTTTCCTCTGAAATCACCCTAAAGGCACCCAAACACATGGCTGCTTTTCAGAATAGCTACTAAAATCCATATGAGAATACTTAAGGAAAAAGATAACTACAAAGTGTTTGTGTGAAACATGTTTAAAGAAACATGAGGCGCATGGATGTGACTGTGTTTTGTTGCTGTTAGATCTTCTGTAGGATAATTTAGAGGAAATACTAGACTGAAGAGTTTATTGAGATGCAAGGTTTTAGGGGGGGCAGTCCTGTTGGTGGCTTTAATGCACAATAAAACATTCATTCTGCAGGGGTCAGAAAAATACAATTTTTTAAATATTTTAGTTTTTCTTAATACAACATTCTATGTTTTATTAGATTATATCCCTCATTAAGAGTTGTCCCAGCTATTCGATAAATGTTCCCCAGTTTTGGATGACTACCCCAAATCTGTCCGCTGCACTGAGAATATGATTGAGATTTTCATCAAAGAAAAGCTGTGTGACAAAGCATTCTTAGGGATCTCTCTCCTTCAACCTATTAGCAGTGCAGCAGGCAGCCTGCCGCCTGACCCCCGTCACAACCACTGGGACTCTGACCCACCCTAAATTCAAACTACCCAACTGCTACTGCTTGAAAGGGATGGTGTACACTTGTAGTGTACAGCTGCCCTGATAAGGAAAACTCAGCCATGAAGCAAGAGACTGCCCTTGCCTAAGTAGCCAGACTCAGTGTAAGTGCGCATCCAATCACCATTACTATATTACAGTTTGCAGTGAATCAGTATCTTCTGGTAGCGGGCTGAGGATGGGCCTGCTTGCCTACTGCTTCTTACGTAGGGGATCTGCAGTTCCTCTTCAGTCCACTTGCCAGAATTGCCTTCTGTTGTTCTAGTGGTCAGTGTACACCAGCTTGTAAGCACTCGCCACATGCCTGAGCCTGATGAACAAGAGGTTGGTGCTGTCAGACAGCAACATAGCTGCCAAGTCTCCCGTTTTCCCCGGGAAATCCCCGTTTTTCCAGCTGTTCCTAGCTGAAAAAACGATTTTTTTTTGTTCCCCCCCCCCGGTTTATTCTGGCGCGGCGGCCATTTTGGAACTGGGCAGAGCATGCTCAGAAGTGACTTTTGATGCTGCTCTGCCCAGTTCCAAAATGGCTGCAGTGTGACTTCTGGCGTGGTGGCCATTTTGGAACTGGGCAAAGCAGCATCAAAAGTCACTTCTGAGCATGCTCCACCCAGTTCCAAAATGGCAGCAGCGCTACTTCCGGTCTGCTATTTCCGCCCGGTCCCTTATTTCTCTGACAGCAACTTGGCAGGTATGGACAGCAAGGTTGGCAAGTTTCTGGAACCAGAGGACGCACCACCACTTTGAGGGTTATTGCTGTTTGTTGTTTTTGCTATGAAGTGGTATATTAAGTTTTATGAAAGAAATGAACTGCATCTGAACATGCACAGAGGGCTCAACTAAGATGAGCTGTGGTGGGTCAGCAGTTATCAGCAGTATACTTGCCTCATTATGTGAAGGCTACAACTGACATTGGAAAAATGATTTGGCCCAATTCAGGGATCTGCAAGCACAAAATAAAATTCTGTATATGCTGCTGCTGCCACATAGCTTTAGGAACAAAGAAGTAGACCCGCCCAACAAATGGTCAGTGTTGACAAGGGAGGTTAGAATGAAGACGCTGAACGTTGATCTTTTGCATGGAAAGCAGGCACCTTGAATGACCGCCCCCTTTTCTTCCCTTCACTCAACCTAACCTAATGGGTGACTGGTGCTGGCACAGGAGTTTGGGAACACCAGTCAGGGGAGGAATGTCCACACAGAATGGCCTGCTCTGTTATGCTTTTCTCTCTGAAAATGGTGCCCCTTCAAACAGAAAAGGAGTCATACACATGCAAGCTAATTGTCCTTGCATATGAACTTTTCTTTAGTTGTCTTTTGTGGCTCAGGACATAGAAAGCTTTTCCTGCACATGGATTGCTCTAACTGGATCAGGCCAAATGCCTCACGAGGATAAATGTAACTTACCTGCAAAAAAAAAGATCACCATGAGCTTCTAGTGAAACATTTTTTCTTCTTTGTAGTTGTCCTTTGGGGGTTTTGTATGAAAGTGACTTTCTGAAGTGCAAACAATGTTCTAATTGGTCATGGTATAAGATAACGAATAGGGGGAAAGGTAGAAAATTTAAATTGCTTATTTCACATGGTGCTTTAGAATGAGAAAGGAGAATTACTATAACCTTTGCTCATAGGTCTGATTTTCATGCTTAGTATATCGTCATTATAAAATGATTTTAAGATCATTGTTTTCTCTTTCAGAATTTGCATTAGGATAAAAAAATCAGTGCAAATAAATTCACACACAGATATCTGAAACATATATGTGCATGTTCTTTCTACATACTTGTAGCAATTCTCATTTCTCATTATAAATCACTATATGAACTATGCAGTTTAAAAAGGTATGCTTTTATACCATGACACACTTTACCTAAGAAGCATCACATGCTTGTCACACCCCCTTTACAATTGCTAAAGTATCAAAGCAATAAGTTCAGAGCATTTACTGGGTTAGAACAATATAAACCTTTGACCCTTCCCAGCATAGGTAATGTTCCACAGTGAGGTGAGGGTTCCAATAACACTTACCATGTTTGCAAAGCCTAATAAGGCAAATTGCTTTAGAAATTTTATTTGATATATAGATTTACACTTCATTTTCAGGAAATATTGGGATACAGAGGAGGCTGGCACTGCCCCATCACCCTCATTCTGCCCTCAGCTAGTCC
Source organism: Zootoca vivipara (assembly GCF_965207765.1). Classification (NCBI taxonomy): domain Eukaryota; kingdom Metazoa; phylum Chordata; class Lepidosauria; order Squamata; family Lacertidae; genus Zootoca; species Zootoca vivipara. The sequence goes on along the minus strand of NC_142586.1, from coordinate 7,076,261 downwards.
CCAGCTGCCTGTCTTCTTACACTCATCCAGTCCAGGATTTAGCAGCACTGGCTCCTCCTCCTCAGTGTTTCCATTGTTGAACTGGAAGTGAAGAAGGATGGGGAGAAAACATGAATTAGCTGGCTCTACCAAATGCTGGCATCTCTGTCTTCTGCTCTACCAGTCTCAGTAGGCACCAGCCAGTACTGTTGTAGGTAGAAGGAATTGGTTGCTTAATAATAACATTCTTCATAGACATTTGCAAGGGACTCTGCTTAAGGATCCCAAACCAAGTTGCATTCAGCACTGTTTGTGAGAACAAACCTAAAGGGCCAGTATATCTCTTTTGAAATCCACTTCTAGAAGACAACGGGTGAGGAATACCAAGCAGGGATATTATTCATTGCCAGAACCAGCCCACTCATGAGGCAAGCTGAAGCGACCACCTCAGTCAGCAGGATTCATAGGGGCAGCAGATCTGACCTCCAAGGAGTGCATCACCTGCCGCTGTTGCCTCCGCTGCAGTGGCAGCAACAGCTGTAGCAGGCTCCTAGGAGGCCAGATCTACCGCTTTATCAGCAGCCTCCACCCACAATGCAGCTTCATGGCGAATAGGAGGTGCTGGTGGTCCTCCTCCCACCCATGTTCCCAGTGTAGATTTTCACTTGCCCCTTCTTCCTTGGCAGGCCAGCGGGGCAATTTTGTGGTTTAAAATGTCTTGGGCCAACCCTGCCCATTGGATTGTACCAGGTTTTTCAGAGACCCGTTGAAATTAATGGACCTAAATTAGTAACATCTACTAATTTCAGTGGGTCTGCTCTATGACTAATATTCAATACAACCCATTCTGTTTATTTATTAAACCATGTGCAGGAGGCTCCCCGTTTATGTGGGGCTTTACGTTCTGAACCCCTGGGCACATCAGTGATATTGTGCATCAGCTGAGCAGCCTCCACAAGCCTCCAGCTCACAAGGAGACCTTCCCCAGAGCCCAAAGAGGGCATACACTTCGAGCACCAGAGAGAGGCTCCTCGCGAGCTGGAGAGGCGGTGGGGCTTTCTGGCTAACATCTGAGGTTCAGGAAAGCACAGTAGCAGCAGCTGCTTTCTCGTGCGTCAGCTGTTCTCTGGGAGCCTCAGCAAAGCCTAGTGCACCTTCAGCTTGCGAGGAGCCCCTCTCTGGTGCCGGAAGAGGATGTCCCCTTCAGGCTCTGGGGAGGGTCTCCTCGTGAGCTGGAGGCACAGTGGGGCTTTGTTGAGGCTCTTCAGATCTCTTCCCCCCACCTCTGGGTTTCTGGGGCCACATGTGAATGGAACACATGTAAATGGTGTGTGTGTGCCTGTATATAATTCCTGTTGTTGTTGTTGTGCAAGTATCTAAAGATGGCGCACAACAATATCCTAAAATATCATATAGATACCATAAAAATGAAATAAAATGCAATAAAATAACCAGATAGGGAAAATACCCTTAAAATCCCATAGTGGCTGGCATCAGCAGCTAGCTAAAACCACTGTAAGTAAAAGTTTTCAGCGTGTGCCATGATAGTAGCAAAGAG